>NW_027496683.1:0-199422 GCF_021521415.1 Bidens hawaiensis
GAGTCGAAAGAAACACCCAAGTGGAGTTGAGGGAGTGGTGGGTTAGCCGCTGGTACACCCTATATATAAACCCCTTCAACTTGATTTGGGTGGTATCCAAGACGAAAATTTGGGGTAGTGGCGCATAGTGGTCATCATGGGATCATTTGATCTAAAACATCATTGCATCAACTATACTAAGTTCTAAATTTCGGGACGAAATTCCTCTAATTTGGGGAGGATGTAACGCCCTGAAATTCGATTGGTAAACTAGGATCGTGAAATCATCGGAAACTATAGACTTTGGGATTCTGGACGATAAGTTCGGAACCCATATCATTGGAAAAATCTGCTTTTATCATTTAAAGTGTTTATTTTATAAAACGACATTTACGCCTGAAAAATATTAATTTTTATGCTTTCGAAAATTAAATGTTCTTATTTAAAAAGATTTCAAATAATTATTCGGAAAATGGTTTTATAAAAGTTTTGCTGAAAAAGTTTTAGTTTGTTTAAAAAACTTATGAACTCGACTAGTCTTGACCCGTCGGTAGCCTAAACCCGAACCCGAGTCACCCGAGTATTTAAGCGGAAAATCAAGTATTCTTACACCATCTCTTTCATTTCCACCAACACTTCCCACCCAAACACTCTCATTCTAGAGAGAGAAACTAGAGAGAGAAAGTCTTCAAACTTCAAATCCGAGTCCACAAATCTGTTTGTTGTTATTCTTGGTAAGATCTTCTTGAAAATCATCCATTTTCATAACCATTTTCGGCCTCAAATCGAGCAAAAACACCCATTTTCGTTTCTAGAGTTTTCGGGTCAAAAACCGTCTTGTTTTGGTGTCAAAATGCAGGCTTTTGTGTTTAAAATCACTAGGAATCGATAGCCCTTTCAATCCCGAGCATTTCCATGTCAAAAACTTCGATTTTGGGTCAAAAATCTGGAAAATCTGAAAAACCCGTAGGTTTCTCCGTCGCCCAGCTTGAAGGAGTCGAATCAGACTCATTCGATCGAACCAGTCGATCGAATCAGTCCAGTCGATCGAATAGGAAAGCAACCGAATGGTCTCCAACTCATTCGACCGAATGAGTTTCGTATTCGATCGAACGAGTGTCTATTCGATCGAACAAGTTCCATGTTCGACCGAACGTGTTTTTCCAACTGGTTCGACCAAATGTGTTTCTAGTTCGATCGAGTGTGCCTCAGATTCGACCGAATGTGTGTCTATTCGATCGAACGTGTTCCTATTCGATCGAATCAAGCCAGAACCAAGCTGTTTTCGTCTTTAAAACCCAGTTTTTGCTCGAGGCCCGCGTAAGCTCGTTTTCTTAGACTTATAGCACGTTGTTAACCTTATATATATGTTCAACTCTAGGCTAAGGAGATCTATTGTAGCACCATCCTAACCCGAGATCAAGGTGAGTTCATAGCCCCTATTTAAGCTTTTCAAAACTATGGGGTGGAAACATGGTAACTTTACACGTTTGGATAAAATCATTTATGCAAACACTCTTTAAACTATAAACTTTTGGATTTCTACACACGTGCGGAAATCCACAAGCTTTTTAAGAATCTATAAACTTTGGAAATCTATGAACATGGGGAAAACCCATCAACTTATGGAGATCTAAGAACATTGGAAATCAATGAGTATGGGAAATTCTATGAACATTGACATCATGGGAATGGGAATCATATTCATATCATCATAGTCATTGTGTCAGCATGGAAATCTAGAGATCAAAGCATCATGAGTTGAATTGGACGCGAGAGTCTATTCTACTCTCGGTAGAACTCGCGACCATGAGTGGCATTCTATTCTCGGTGGCACTCGTAACCCATGGGATTTCATACTAGTCTCGGTGAAATCCATAACTCTTGAGGACCTATACTAGTCTCGGTAGGGACCAAGGGAACCCAGGATTCTTTGGGGAGTCTATCCTACTCTCGGTAGAACCTAGCTGAGTCCTGGATGACAAGAACGAGGTAGTCTTGGTTTAAGTCTTGCGTGGGATCAATCAAGTCTTGTGTGATCATTGAGTTTCATCATCATTCATCATCATCATCATTTATTCACCATCATCTTGGATACTAGTAAACAGTGGGATCTTGGTGTTGGTTTATCTAGTAAACTTAGCATGCTCAAATCTATATGTCCTTATTTATGCTTAACTGCTATGTGCTACATGTACCGTTGGGAGACCACAAATCTTTGAGTAATCTTATCACAAACGACTCTAATGGGAGAATAATAAGCCCGCTGAGAGTCCAGGAGAACATTTCATGTTTTACTTACTACAAAAACCTCTTTGGGAAAACCAAGAGACCTTTTCTTACAAACCATCTTAAAACCGGGTATTATATCCAAACATAGTAGTATAAGTTGTAGGAGTGGTGGGTTAGCCGCAGGTACACCCTATATATAAACCCCTACAACCTATACTAGTATGTTTGTGTATAAACTCTTTTTCTTTAAACCTATGAATTCACTCATCTACTTTATGTAGTTGACAGTTTGTTACATGTTTTCAGGAAATAATGCAGCAAGAAATCCCTAGCAAGTTTAGAGGCCTTAGAGAGATGAAGGCTAGTCTAGGAGTTGTTTGGAAACTTGATATTTTGTATTAAAACAATTTGTTTCATGTTACCTGGATGGTGTAATATTTGACATTTTGGTTATGTTTATGCATTTAGACTTTTATACTATTGTGCTCAACAATCACGACTTAGTCGCCGCGCCTCGATTATTCCGCCATCACGATCGGGGTGTGACAGATTGGTATCAGAGCCACTCTTGTGCCGTTCGGGATGTTGGGACACGCCTCATCGAGGACGATGAGTCCAAAGGGGGGTTGTCTGTAACACCCTTGGCAAACACAACATCGTCCCACTCTTAGGCTATCCCACATCGGCCGTGGACAAGAGAGATCACTGGTTCATAAGTAATGTCCTGCCTCTTAACATCACTAACGCGTTTTGGGAAACCAAAAACAAATCCGTGAGCTCTTCGTGGGCAGAGCGGACAATATTGGTGGTGCGAAGGGCCGGATGTTACAGTTGTTATGTTTTTAGCTTTTAAATTTTTATGGTACCTAATATGGAAAATTGTTGTGTAGATCTTGGTAAGGTTTTGTTGCATCCTAGCTTTGGGGAACTTCCTCAATGGGCTGTTGTAGGTGACACATTTCCGGTCGGGTGTGCTTTTGATCAATCAATTGTTCATAACAAGGTCTATTTCTTAATAAACTTATGGATTGTTATTCGTGTCGTTTTCAATTTGGTAAAATTGATTTGGGTTTTTGAAAACAGTACTTTTTGGAAAATCCTGACTACAACAATCCTACTTACAATACAAAGCATGGAATTTACTCCGAAAATTGTGGACTCGACAACGTTATGATGTCATGGGGGCATGATGATTACATGTACTTGGTATTAATCGACTCTCAGCTCGTTATAGCCACTTTGTAGTTTTTATTATGCATTATACATTTATACCTTCATTTACTTAGGTTGCAAAGGAGAATGGAACCACTCTTCCTTCGGCCGGGCTTTTCATAATAAGATATCATTCCTTTTATGGTATGGAGTCGATTTGAATTTCGAAAGATGAACTTGTTTTATGAAATTTGTTAACTAATTGTTTTCGTTATTGTTGGGACGACAGCGTTGCACAGATCTGACGCATATAAACACTTGATGAACGAGGAAGATGTCGAGAATCTAAAGTGGCTTCAAATATTCAAGTAAGCATCTTGTTACCATAGTATTTCCTTAATCAAGTCAAGTATATTATATTAATCAGTTATGCAATATGCACATATAGCAAGTATGACTTGTATAGCAAGAGCAAGGTTCGGGTGGATGTTGAGAAAGTGAAACCGTATTACGAGTCTCTGATCGAAAAGGTGAGTCCATTATTTGAACCAAAGTTTGTGAATTAAGCGTGTTGATCCTCATTGTTAATTTGTGCTTTGTGTAGTATTTCCCTGCAAAGTTAAGGTGGTGAAGACTGAAGGTGAAGCTAGTTTCCTGATTGTTATTTATGAATAGGAATAAGTTATGCTCCATGAGAGCAAATTATTAGAATACAATGTATGTCAGTTTCTTTTAATGTAAACATAGTGCTTCTTTAGTTTGGACTACATATCCCCTCTTTGTGCGTTACCTTAAGATGTAATCTTATTCCTAGTATCTAATTATTTATATATAAATGTCTTTTATCTTTTAAAATTAAAAAATGAGTAAGCAAAGTTAATAAGTTGATAAATATAAATATTAAGATATAAAAGAAAAAAATAAAAATGGAATTAATTCATGGTTAAGACACCACATCTTTTTGTTAGTGAATCTATGTCATCAAGTCATTTTTAATTAACTGAAATTTATGCCACTTTATTGTAATCGCTTTGTAGTAGCTCAATGTTAATTAAAAAAAAGTAACCAAAAAAAAATCAGAATAAACATTGATATGAATTAGGATGTATGGAGCATTCCTGTTTGAGACTAATTTGATTTTTGACAAATCTTGCGACCAGGAGACAGAGCCCCATTGCAGCATTGCTCCTAATGAATGAGTGAAAATGGCGGTACATATTGGAAGCCTTTGAAACTATACAAGTCATACAACCGTCAACAAACCAAAGTTAGGTTACTATTAACAAAACCATCCATCAGTATGAGGGGGTTGCATGGTAAGGTACAACAACATAATGACAGTTGATGAAGTATTGTGACAGTTTATATGATTATTTGGCATGCTAATTATTTCCTTATAAAGAGTGCTCAAGAAGTTTCCATATAATGAGGCAATGGGCTGTTAAAACTGCTCAAAGGGGTCGATGTTTAGAAACAGAACCATTGGTTACGTACGTATCGGTTATGTTTGGGTCGATTTTGTTAGTTGTAGATTATTCGGTTTGGTCTGACCACCCCTAGCTAATTAATCAAGAATAACTAAGTTACTGCTAATAAAAACACATTACCAGAATTAACCGTCAACTAGCATACTCTTTCATGAAGAATTTTGTCGTTTCATCAAAACGTTGTGATAGTTTACAACATATAAAATACAAACGTTGGTCAGTTTTGGATACATTGTTTTCATGATGGAAAATACATACTTGTTTTTTTTATTTTTTTATACGATTAAGCTACTGAAAATGCTATCAAAGTACTTTGATCTAGAGTGATTATGATTTTAGAGATTATTAATTAAGTACCTGAAGAAACACTAATAGACCCCGGGCAGATTACGGATAATCTGGGGGTTAAGTAGATGTTTCCCACGAGGGGTTAGATCCGGCAAAGATGGTTCTTATGATAACCTGCAAAACAGACACCGTGAGCTCGTCACTGAGAAGGGGGGGGTACCTCCTTGTGACCACCCTCCGGCGTGAGAATCAGACTAGATTGCTCTTGAATATAAGTGTATATTAAGAGATTGCTAGAGCAGATATCAGGTATAAGATATAAGATACAAGATAAGATGATCATACCATTTGGGGTATTTATAGCCGAATGTAGGTTTCCAAGAAGGTATAGCCGGCTGAATAGTATTCCTGTTCTACCAACTGTGGCCTACGCACGTGCCATGCTGGTAGTTGGTGGGTAGGCAGCGGCTGACAGTGACCAGGCCTGCTGTGTACTATTCCTTTTCCACCAACTGCCGGCTATGCACGTGGTATGACAGGAGTTGGTGAGTAGGCAGCGGCTAATAGTGACATACAGTATAAGAGCATGCTGCTCGCCATACTGTTGTCAATGAGCTGTCGTATCTCTGGTCAGATCTTTTGCCCATACCTCGTCAGGTACAGTACAAAAGATCCTCCAGTATCGTACGGACTGGCTTATTTGGGCGGGAGTATTCCCCCTCCCGCCTTTGTGCGGGATTGTTCCCGGCTTTGCTCATTCCTTCAGGTGACTACTGAATTATTGAGAGCTAAGTGCTTTGTGCGTGTAGCCTTGCTGCGCGGGTGGCCTTCCCTGATGGCTTGTATCCGCAGCTGCGGGAACAGGCGGAGTACTTCACCATTGGGAGGCATTTCCTGCGGGAACAGCTTGCGTACTGCGCGTAAGGACGTCACGTCTCTGAGCATGGTGGGTCCTGCGGATCCAGTTGGTTTCTGCGCAGACGTCTCTCTTCAAGGTGAGTCCTGCGGGTCCAACTGGGCTCTGCTGGGACCTACCTCTTCAAGTCCCCCCAGTCCAATGTTCTTCTCATGAATGTTTAATAAAGTGAGGTGAACTTTTGGACTTAAGCAAAGAGTTTTGAAAAGGGTTTAGTTTTAAGGTTTTCCATGGGGATTCTTCCCGCGGAAGTCCTAATGTCACTTGCAGAAATTCCCGACTTTCCTGCTTGATCTTTGGGTATGATGCGGGTAGGTCTGTAACCTCCTCGCAAGTCAGGAGTGTTGAGTCCCACTTGTGGATTCTCCATGAGGTTTTGGTAGTTTTGAACATAGTGATCAATTATGTTAAAACCACCAATTCCATCTTGGAGTTTCAAACAATATAGTTCTCGACGTTCCCGCTATGCGGGGATGTTATTCCCGTTTCCGCAAGCATGGCCAAGAAGATCCTTCTTGGTTTCAATTCTCTGCGGAGCGCTAGGTATGTGAAGGGTTTTGCCTTGACACTGTACCCGCACTCGTCTTACGGTTACTTTACTTACAAGGTGTTCCTGGCGTCAATTCCCTGCGGGTGCTAAGTATGTGAAGGGTTTTGCCTTAACACTGTACCCGCACCCGTCTTATGGTTACTTGGTTGCCGAGGTATTCTTGGCTTCAATTCCCTGCAGGTGCTAAGTATGTGAAGGGTTTTGCCTTAACACTGTACTCGCACCTGTCTTATAGTTACTTGGTTGCCAAGGTATTTTCCCGCTTACTTTTGAATCTTTTTGAAATTTTGAAATTCGAAGAGTTGGTGAAAGGATAAGAACAGTCCAAACTGTTGAAACGTCGTGCGACGGTTTCTTCTGACTGTGTCAGGACGTGCAGGAAGTTATGGTGACGTGACAGTACATGGTCATTCCAGACGCTTTTTCAGGCGTGTGGGCGCGATTTTTCGGGCGCGTGGCCGCGAAATTAATGGCACGCGTCCTTTCAACAGCTGTTGCCAGCTTGCTCTTTGCCACGTGTCATAGTTTCATTGCACCTGCGATTTCTCTCTCTTCCGCATTAAATTCATCGCATTAATTGCGATGAGTATATAAAGGGGGAGAGGGTCCTTTGCAATCCACACTTTCACTTTTCTCTTCATCTTCAAAACGATTTCCGGCGAATACTCACCTTTTCAGTTGAGCATTCTCTTGAAATCGTTCTCTTCTTTCATACCTGCAAGATGTCTTCTGCTCACGATCTTGAGGCTACAGCCGAGGAGGCTGTGGTGTACGCCGAGAACCCGTCATCCACGTCCGACAAGGATGACAAGAGTACTGCTGGCGAGTGCCAGTGTGCTCTGCCTGTCGATCTATATCAGTACATCGTCAGGAAGTTCATGCTCGAGTCTTTCGAGCCTGAGTTTCCTGAACCTCACCAGACGGTGTATGATGCCCCCAGAGGCAAGATCGGGGTATATGCCGCATTCTTTGTCTACGGGAATCTTAGGTTCCCCTTGACGAAGTTTGTGTACCGTGTTCTGGAGAGGCACGGTGTACACTTGACCGAGGTACACCCGATGGCGATCGCGAAGATTCGCCACTTCGAGTGGGTGTGCCAGATTCTGGGCGTTGAGCCTTTCGTCGACCGCCTGATGACCTTCTACTCTTGGAGGTGCATCCAAGGGTGGTATAGTCTGATAACCCGGATCAAGGGTTTGAAGATTTGCGCAACCGAGCGCAGTCTTCGTTCGTGGAAGCGGGAGTTCTTTTATATCTCTGCTCGCGCCATCCCCCTTGCCATGAAGTTCAAGAATGGGCAAGCACTCCCCAGCCTTCACGCCTCCAACTACCAGGAGGCGGAATGGTTCTCAAAGATTTCCCGAGTCCAATCTCCGGTTTACCGCTTTGCGGAGTCCGGGATGGTGATGCTCGGGATGAGCCGGGTGTGGAAGGATGCGGAGGCGCAAAAGATCCCGATCGTCCTTGAATACGGTTTGAACTATGTCCCTTACGGTATGCTTCATTTCTTTTTGTTGATTTAGAATTTCTTCTAACTTCTTTCCTGTTTATTTCAGAGGGGAACGACTTGCAGTCTCTCCTGCAGCCGCGGGAGAGTGATGGTCCCGCTCGGATGGGTACTCGTGCTCTCGATGAGAACGAGTTGCCCATCTTGGAGCAAACGCGGGATCGGTTTGTGGAGGCCTACCCGCCAGGCCACCCTATTCTGAGCGCCACGCGGCCAGGTAAGGCGTTATTCAACCCTCGACCTCTCAATGCTGAAACCTCTGCTGGAATTCCTCTAATCTTGTCATCTTCTGATGAGGAATCCGCAGATGGTCCTCCGTTGGTGCGGAAGAAGAAGGCTGCCGGCGGGAAGGGGAAGGCAAAGGTTGCCTCCACTGCCGATCCGGTGCCTCGGTCTGATTCAGAGACTGAAAGCGAGGAGGTGGCGGGGAACCCTGGTGGTGCTAAGACCACTGCTCCGGAGGCTGAAATGATCGTCACCTCCGAGCAGCCCAGGACAACGGTGAGCGGCGTGAAGAGGCCGGCTCCATCGGGTTCATCCCCGCCTGTTCGCACTTTTAGGCTCAAGAAAACCCGTAAGTACAAACTTCCTTTACTTCTTAACTTCATATCTTTCCGCCAATATACTTATATCTTCTTTGTACAGGCGTGGATGCTGCCGCATTCCAGGGTGGAGCGGGGAGGAGCACCTCCGGACCCATGACGGTAGGCTTGGTCCACCTACCTGAGGCAATGACCCAGGCGGCTGCGCCTGCTTCAGTTGTTGGTTCAGTTGCTCACCCAGTTGAGCCAACTGTTCCAACTGTGAAGACATCTCTGCCGGCTGTCAGTGCCATATTTACTGAATCTTTCACTGAGCCGGCGGTGACTATTTCTGCGGGTACTTCCGCAGCGGCGACCACGGTTGTGAGTTCACCTCCGTTGAGTTCACCTCCGTTGGTTTCTACCGCGGCGGCCTCCATGCCTCCTCCGACGTCGGCAGCTACGGCCGACCCTTCAGGTATGCTTGGGGCTTCTCGCCAACCTCTGCCTCCTTCCCATCTGCCTGACCTCTTGGATGGATTTCCCTTGGGTTCAGGTGATGGGTTTGGCGGCTATCGGCCTGTTGTCGACCCTACAGGTGCGTAGGGTTCTTTTGGCCTTTTTATATATATATCATCTTTTCCTAACTGCTTTTTGTTTTTTGCAGTGTCGGATTCCAATGAAGTGTATGTTCCACGATGGAACATCCGCCGAGGAACAACCCTTCGCACGCCTGTGGAGTGCGTGGAGTGGGCTCGTCACGCAGCTCCCAGCGGTGCGTTGGGGGAAGCTATGGCTAGCTACCAGGAGGGTAGGCTAACCAATGAGCTTCGGATTCTCTTGGCCCGGATGCAGCCGCGCGTCGAGCTGCTTTGTCGTGAAAACGACAAGTTAAAAGCAACTCGTATTCAAGAAGTAGCTCAGGCGCGGGCTGTCCGGGAGGAGAACATAAGGCTTACCGCAGTGGCTGCGGAAAAGGAGAAGGCCTTCAAGGCCCTCGAGGTTGAAGTTCAGGCCCGGCTCGAGGCCCGTTCCAAGGCTGCCCAAGCTGTTAACGAACAGCTTCGGCTGGCTAAGGAAACTGCAAGGAACGCAACTGAGAGGGCCACCAAGGCTGAAGCTGTTGCTGAGCCTTTACGCCTCGAGAATGAGGAACTTAAAGCCAAACTAGAGGCGCTCCAACAGGCTCATGATGCCTTGGCGATGGAAGACGCCAAGAAGCTCCAAGAGATCTTGGACCAGAGGGGGGTGCTTGACCACACTGAGCGGAAGCTAAAGGGCGTTGAAGAGGCTGCGGCTAAAGAAGTGTTGCTTGCCAACCTCAACAAAAGTGAAGCCGAACGCGCCCGTAACCAAGCTCAAGCTGCCCTCCAGGAGGCTCTGGTTGCCAAGGAATGGCTTCTTCGAGAAGCGTTGTCTCAGGTATGTTTAATTTCATTATATCTTTACGCTTTTCTTTGTAAATAGAAAAGGTTTTGATACTTGTATTTTTTCTTGTAGGTTGTGCATCGAGTCTTCACGGACACATCATACGACGATGCCATGAGCGCAGCCCTCAACGCTTCTCACGAGGATGGGGAAAAGGCCGGCTTCCTGCTTGGTCTAGGGTTCGTTGAGAAAGGCATCCCGCCTTCCAACTTCCCTTTATATGACGTTGATACTGAAGCTGTATATGACCAAGCAGTGAATCAGTATGCCGCCTTCCCGTATCCGGTGGTGGAGAAGGTGGACGAAGTTGCTGTTGCTGATGATGGGCTAGCTATCCTTAAAGCTTTCCTTGAACCGTCACGTTCTACTGATGGTGCGGGTCCAAGTGGAAGTGGTCCTGAAGCCTGATCGTGAATATCCCTTCCCACTGTTAGGACAGGTTTAGCTTGTATAGATTTATATTCTTGTAGGCGGGTAGTTACCCGGCCATTCTTGTAATGAATTATTATGAAATATAAATCTTTGTGCGGGTAAGACCGCTACTTTCACTAGATGACTTGCTTTATAAACGTTATATGACTTGCTCATGCATACTTTAGTTTAAATTAGCAATTTTCCAAGTGTTTAGAATAAGTTAACCTTTGAACGTGGTAGATAATTGGTTGAAGTTTTGCTTCCTCCTTCGTGATTGTGCGGGTAGGACCGTCACTTGCACTTGGATGGCTAAACTTTACCTATATCTGACCTGCGTGGAGGTTTTCCTCATCTTTTTGTTAATTTTTCTAAGTGTTTAGAATAAGTTAACCTTTGAACGTGGTAGATAATAGGTTGAAGTTTTGCTTCCCCCTTCGTGATTGTGCGAGTGAAACCATCACTTGCACTTGGTAGGATGGCTAAACTTTACCTATATCTGACCTGCGTGGAGGTTTTCCTCATCCTTCTGTTAGAAATTTTTTAAGTTTTTTGAATAAGTTAACCGTTCGACGCGTGGTTGTCAATAGGTTCGGTTTCCTCTATCATGATTTGTGCGGTTAGGACCGGCACTTTCATTTAATGGGATGACCAACGTTTACCTATGACTGACCTGCGTGAAGGTTTGCCGTTTTTTGGGTTTATGCGGGTTTTGCCGCCTTCCCCACGCAACGACTTTCCACGTAATTATGCGGTGAATACCGGCATATCAGTGTTGAATAAATTAACCGTTCGACGCGCGGTTGTTAATAGGTTAGTGTTCAGTTTCCTCTATCATGATTCTTGCGGATAGACCGGCACTTTCATTTAGTGGGATGACTGAACTTTACCTTTAACTGACCTGCGTGAAGGTTTGCCATTTTTTGGGTTTATGCGGGTTATGCCGCCTTCCCCACGCAACGACTTTCGCACTTATGTATGCGGTGAAGACCGGCATATCAGTGTGGAAAGTTCATAAAGTATAAATGTAAAATCATCAGCGTCAATGTGATAAGGAGAATCATTTCCATTAGAAGTGGCTCTGGGCCTTTTCTTTACAAGTTTGGAATTGATCTACATGCAAACTGTGTAATTGAGCTCCCTTCCATGTTGTTGGGATGGGAGTACCATCGAGCCGATATGCACCTGGTTCGGGATCTCGTTGTTTACGCAGTATGTAGTCTCCAACATTGAAGCTGCAATTTTATTCGTGTTTTCCCCAACTGGGGTTCTACACGCATCAGCCTGCTCAGCGTTCATTGCGCCACGAGGTGCGCGAGCGTCCCATCTCTGACAAATGCTTCGACCATGTCCTTTACGTCTGTGCATTCTTCAGTGTTGTGGCCTTTTGTCCTGTGAAAATCACAGTATTTGCTCCGATCAGCATTGTGACGATGTCGGATTATTGGAGCCTTTGGCCATGGGAGCTCCTCAGTGGCGAATATCTCGGTGACGCTTTTGGTGAGTGGCGTCCATCTGGAGTTCTGGTTCGATTGTACGTTATCCCTTCCGCCTAACCGATGTTGCAAGCCGGATGAGGTGTCAAAGTTTACCCTTGACTGCCAAATGCCTAGCTTCCGCTTTTTGTTTAGTCTGGCGGTAAGGATATTGTCTTCTCTTGTTTTCTGGGTGTAGAGGTTTGTGCTCTGAGGGAGATCTCTACCCAGTTGCTTCTCCGTTTCCGCAAAGCGTTTAGCTGCTGTCATGATGGCATCCCATGTGGATGGCATGCCATCTTTACCCGTTAAGGTACGGATGAGCTCTGGGTCGTTCGCGCCCTGGATAAAAGCAGCGCGAACAAGATCTTCGCTAATATTACCCAGACTTAGCTTCTTTGAGTTGAAGCGAGTGATGAAGTCTGGCAAAGATTCATCTTTTTCTCGAATGCAATTGAGGATTGTCCATTGCTCCTCGGTATACTTTCTTTGTTGGCTGAAGTGTTGGCTAAACTTCTGCTGGAAGTCTTCCCAATCATAGATGTGGTGGACCGGTAGACGATCGAACCACGCTCTAGCTGCCCCAACAAGCGTCATTTGGAACATGTAACACCACGTAGGTTCCGTCCAACTACTGACGGTTGCCCCCGCTATGAACCTGTTCAAGTGATCATCTGGATCAGATATACCATCGTAAGTGCCGATGTTGGACATCTGTTTGGCACTTTTCGGGACGATTGCTTCCGCAATGTCCCTTGCAAATTTGGACGTTCCCGCCTTTGCAGCAGTTGGTGTAAATGTTTTGGAGAAGTCATGTGGGTTTCCACCCGCGTTTTTTGGTTTGAAGGTTTCTCCAAAACGCCTTCTCGGTTGGGAGTCCGTTTCCTTACGCTTCCCTTTCGCCCTATGACGAGGGTTTGCGTCACTATCGGATTCCACCGAATCATCGTCAAAGTACTCTTACGAATTCATCAGCCTGTTGGAGTAAACGTAAGCGTTCATCCAACTCAGCTTGGAATTCTTTTTGACGTGCTTCCGCCCACGCTTTAACTTCATCGAGTGTTTGGCGGGGGATCCTCGTTCGTTGTTTCTCTAACTGGGTATCGGTGAATCCCAGTGAGCGATTATTTACTGCACTTGCCCCAGCTTGGGTAACTGGGGTAGTGTTCGTAAAAACTGTGTAGTCGCCGGTATTCCCCCCAGTAGCTGGGGTTGTGGTTACCGGAGTTTCTTTAACCATCTTTCCAGAAGTTTGAAAAAACTGAAAAGAAATGAAGTTCTAGCTTTTATGCACGGATGGCGCCAATGAAGAAACACTAATCGACCCCAGGCAGATTACGGATAATCTGGGGGTTAAGTAGATGTTTCCCACGAGGGGTTAGATCCGGCAAAGATGGTTCTTCTGATAACCTGCAAAACAGACACCGTGAGCTCGTCACTGAGAAGGGGGGGTACCTCCTTGTGACCACCCTCCGGCGTGAGAATCAGACTAGATTGCTCTTGAATATAAGTGTATATTAAGAGATTGCTAGAGCAGATATCAGGTATAAGATATAAGATACAAGATAAGATGATCATACCATTTGGGGTATTTATAGCCGAAGGTAGGTTTCCAAGAAGGTATAGCCGGCTGAATAGTATTCCTGTTCTACCAACTGTGGCCTACGCACGTGCCATGCTGGTAGTTGGTGGGTAGGCAGCGGCTGACAGTGACCAGGCCTGCTGTGTACTATTCCTTTTCCACCAACTGCCGGCTATGCACGTGGTATGACAGGAGTTGGTGAGTAGGCAGCGGCTAATAGTGACATACAGTACAAGAGCATGCTGCTCGCCATACTGTTGTCAATGAGCTGTCGTATCTCTGGTCAGATCTTTTGCCCATACCTCGTCAGGTACAGTACAAAAGATCCTCCAGTATCGTACGGACTGGCTTATTTGGGCGGGAGTATTCCCCCTCCCGCCTTTGTGCGGGATTGTTCCCGGCTTTGCTCATTCCTTCAGGTGACTACTGAATTATTGAGAGCTAAGTGCCTTGTGCGTGTAGCCTTGCTGCGCGGGTGGCCTTCCCTGATGGCTTGTATCCGCAGCTGCGGGAACAGGCGGAGTACTTCACCATTGGGAGGCATTTCCTGCGGGAACAGCTTGCGTACTGCGCGTAAGGACGTCACGTCTCTGAGCATGGTGGGTCCTGCGGATCCAGTTGGTTTCTGCGCAGACGTCTCTCTTCAAGGTGAGTCATGCGGGTCCAACTGGGCTCTGCTGGGACCTACCTCTTCAGTACCTCAACAATTCTAAAACAAACACTTTTTACATTCAATCAAATATAGTTTGATAAAATTTGTCAACTTTTTATGGTAAGATTATGTTTAACATTTTTTATTATCTGAAAGTTCAATCTCACTTATTCAATGAATAAAGTCAAATAATCTTTTCTACGAGTTGCATAAAGGTTAAGAAATTCACTGCTACAAAAGAGCATTTATATGACTTACCATGTTAGTTAGATAAAACAACCCAAGATTAATATTTCTTTTTATCAACCAAATTCATAAATCTTTTGCGCCAAAAAGATGCATTTTTTTCTCCAACATAACCAAATTATCACCAATCAACAAGTCGAAAATGGTTAAGAGATAGAACTATCTAACGTATAAGATCTAAATGTTAACTTGCTGAATCGTCTAAATGTCTTGAAATTGACTAGTTTTATCCAAGCCTCATAATAAATTGTCAAAACACAATACGGTTTGGATGTGAACGCTCTTAGGCCTCCAATTTTATCAAAGAAGACTTTTTCCTCAATTCTCGTAACATTTAAACATTTCCAAATTTTGCTATAAGTGTTTTCTAACTTATTTGTGTAACTTAAGCTTTTTTTAATGTCTTAATTTTGTTTCTCACTATATATTTATAATTTCAAAACTGACAAACCTTTCAAATTTGGAAACCCCTTTATAGCGAGTCTAGTGTAATTGCGTGAGTATTCATAATTGAATAAAATTTCTTCTTCTTTGATATTATTTCTCTGTTATTATTTACTAGCTTTTGCTCTACGTCCATTTATACATGAAAATACCTACTTAAATCTTCGCACTTGAAACTACTCATGTGTGTTACTTTTTTTATCAAGTATCATCAAAATATACAGAGAGAGGCATGATCAAAAGAGAACTCCTTAATTGAGAAATAACTAGTAAAAAAATATTTCTATTTAAAAAAATATTTTAGTTTTTTTCAACCTTCTTATATGTTATTATTCGTCGCCGGAAAAAGAACTTAAACAAAGTTTTAAAAAAATTGATGTAACGAATATATGCAATAATGCAATAGTGCGTATCGTAGATGTGCAATAATATTATATTGCATATATACAAAAGTGTGTATTGTATATGTGCAGCAATGCCGACGTATTATATGCAAAAATTAAAAATATAAAAGAAGTCGATGTAGTGCATATTTATACAGCAGTATTGTATTTGCATATATGCAATACAACAATATAGCATATATATATAATACAACAATATTGCATATATGCACTACATCAACATTTTTTTGTAACAATATCAAAATATAAGAAAGGTGAAATAAATAAATAAATAAATATGTATGTATGTATATATATATATTATATAATGCACCACTAATAGGCAAATTAAGACACTCCATTTTAAGTTATTTACAACACTTAAAGCATGAGTTACAAAATCAACTAGGGGCAAAAATGTCATTGTAACATTAAATCTCATGTGCATATAAAAATTTTGCAAAATAATTACAATTTTCATCCCTTAAAGTTATAATATTGGTCCTTAATCTTTTACCTATATATTATTTTATTTTAACTTTTAACCCAACTATCCCCATTGATTTTAAACGATCATAACTTTTTCATGCGTTAGTATTTTTTTTTTAAATAAAGGGCATCATAAAAAAGAGCATTTTATTATCTTTAATTTGAGTACGATATTACAATAATTTTTAAAGTAAAAAAAAACAATTTATGCAAAGTTTTGCGGTTTGGTTTTGATGGTTTTAAATTAAACCATGAACCAACTTTGCACGTTTTTTTGTCGTCGAAATTCGAAACTGAATTTTAAAATTAAAACCCAATTAAGCCAAACCATTACCAACGATTACGTTCCAATATAGTTTGTACTTCAAAAAAAAATTAAGTTTTAAAGTTAAATAAAATTATTAATCTGCATATATCTTCACTTCAAACTAAACACCAACTATTACATTATTAAGAGGATCATAGTATGAACAAAGATAACTTTGGTCACATAAATAATAAACATTATTAGAATAAACAGAAGACAAAATCATAATAAGAACAAAGATTGTAAAAAAACATACTAGAAATTGGGATAAATTAAAACATATATAATACTAAATAAGTAAATAATTAACATTCAATATGTACAGATAGCTCTGGTTCAACCGGGAAACCAAACTGATGAACGGTCTCATAGTTTCAAACGAAATAATGAATACCCATAAATTTGTTATATGATTATCAAAATATGTATTTCCCGCTGCATCGCGTGGGTACTCTTCCAGTATATATATATATATATATATATATATATATATATATATATATATATATATATATATGGGTGGGATCTAGAGAGAACTAGTAAATAATTATTTTTAACTATTTAAAAAATATATATATTGTGATTTTTTTTCTTTCCTCCTTCTAATAAGATGATATTGTTACTAAAAAAAACCCATTAAAAATTGTCGGTGTAGTGCATATGTGAACTAATGCTTATTGCATATATACAATAGTGTTTTATTACATATATTACAACACAATTGCATTATACAATACACACTATTGAATATATGCAAATACAGCATTAATAATTGTATGCAATACACACTATCGCATATATGTAATACAACAATAATGCACATATGCACTATATTAATTTTTTTTATATATAATATAACATTGATGCACATATAAAATACAAACAATTGCATATATACTAATCAACACCATTGTACATATAAAAATACACACCAGTGCACATATGCATTAAGAAAAAGTCGATGTATTGCATATATGCATTACAACGAGTTTTTTTTTTAATTTTTATATTTTTTTTTTTGTGGTAAAGAATAACAACATTTAGGATGAAAGAAAAAAAATTAAAAAATATTATTTTAATCAAATTAAAAATACTTCATTATTAGTTCTTTAATTCTCTCTCTAATGAAGATTTATATCTTAATCCTTTCCATATATATATATATAATACTAAAAAAAAGTTAAAAATATTTTTTATTAGTTCTATAGTTCTCACTTAAAAATTCTACACCCCTTAACTAGCGTGTATTCCCGGATAATCTTACTAGCTACTTGCTAGTGGGGTGTTGGGTGTCACACTCCACCTAAGGCGGAAATGTCGAGGCGTGAGCTGATTGTCACAGCTCACAAGATTACTATCATGCACATTATAAGTGTCAATATATATTAAATTTTATTAAATATTCAAGTACATCAAACTTATAAGTAAACAAGTAAAATAAATATTCAAAATTTAATTCTTGTATCTTCTCCTCTAACATGCATCCTAAGTTACTTCATACAATCTTGACAATCACGTCACACGATAACCTGCATATGCGTTGAAAATAAAATAGGTTTGTCAACATAAGGTTGAGTGAGCAACACACCAGTTTAAATGTACATATAATATATATCAAAAAAATATGTAGTTGCAACGAGTCATATGAGAATAACAAATTAACCAAATAAGCAAGTATAACTGAGATGTCGAGAAGTACAAAGGCTCACGATTGGCGTATGATCATACTAGACTGAGATTATGTTGGACCTCTCCGAATGCGGAAGCATGCAAAGCAAATAAGCACATAAACAAGTAAGGTATAAGTTGTTAACACATAAGACAAAGTTGCAGTTTTGTGTATAAGTATATATGATAAATATATTTACGCATATGTCCCCAAAACGTGGAAAACAAGTAAAATAGGGGAATGTGGTACTCACCTGATCGGACGAACGAAAGATAAGTGAGGATGATGATAAAAGTAAACTATTCGGGATATACCGTCAAGGATTCCTTAATTGATGATGGATTGAACTTTAACCGGAACGAAACAGGAACGGCCAAAACGAACACCAAAACTGATATAAGCAGACTGTTAAAGATCAATTCCTTCTAGGGTTAGCTTCGCGAGGTCTAAGAGAACATGTACGCCAGTTTAATTGGATTATGATAATGTTTATACAGGCAAATCAAGAACGGGTATAAGACGGCCAAGAACACGAACTATAACGTGCCATACGGACTGTTATAACATAATCATACTTAGGGTTACGATTGGCGATGGGGAGAAGCGATTGTCTGCAAGTTTAATTGAGTTTTGGTGGTGGATAAACAGTATATTGATCAACGGGTTTAGGAAGGTAGATAATTAGTCAATACGCGTTATAACATATCAAGTTTCCTAATTACGATTGTCGGTAAGGACGTTTTTGGTATGAGAATCAAACCCACCAATCAATTCCAAGTCTAACGCGATAATTAAGGTTCAAGAAACAAAACGGGTCGCGGATTCGGGTCTTGGGTAAGGGTTACGGGTCCTGGGTTTGGGTAAAATAAAATATTTAAATTAGATTTACTAAAAAGTCCCTATAGTTTCAATGTGGATACAAATTGAGATAATAGTTTAGTTTAGGATAAGTTTTGCCATATCTTGAAAGTTATTATTAATTAATTAAACAAGAATATAATAATAATTAATTTACTCAAATAACGCGATAAAATTTCCCGAACATCAAAATGGGTCGGGTAATCTAAAATGGAAAAACCGAGTTGTTACATTGGGCATGTGTTTAATGAAGTTTGCCGTTCAAAAAAAAAAAAAAAAAAAAAAAACTAGCGTGTATTCCCATAACATTTACATATTTCATTATAACATGTTCAACCTTCTAGTAAGGGTAGCTCTTCCCGGATAAGTTTGCCTCCGGGCATAAATAGTTGCAAATAATGTCAAAGTCGGCTGGCTCCACAATACATATTGAGATGGTGGTTCACCAACTTATCTGGTTGTTGAGCTAGATATCATGTAGTGATCGAGGCTTTTTATTTCCGTAGAGAACCTCGTAAAGAAATTTGTATAACTTTTTATAGGAGTACCGTGAACATATAATGAAAACCTAAACATGTAATATCTTTAAATATCGTGTTAATATAATTAAGATAAACCTTATTAACTATACAAATCGTAACCAATTTATTATATCTAATACATTGACATATTTTGTAATTTGTATGAATATTAATTTTACATAATCAAGTAACGCTTGAAAAGAAGAAAACTGATCATCAATGACACCATCCTATAATGTCGTTGACCTCTTTTCAGAGCCGGCACAAGGGGTGGCAGGGTAGTTGACGGCCACAGGCCTGACACCTGCTAGGCCCAAAATTTTTTTAAAAAAAACTACATGTATTTTTATAAAAAAAAAATATGTATAATCAATATTTCAACACAATCACATAACTAATTGTTTCGTGCAAAGAGGTATGTTATCTAACCAAGAGGTTGTTTGTTCTAGTCTTATTTGAAACATTTTTAAGTTTATTTTTATATAAAAGTTTTTTACACAACTCAAATTATAACCAAGTAAGCCTATTTAAAATTAAATTGTTTAAACCCAACAAAATGTTCTTTTTAGTTAAGGCCAAAAAAAATTCGTCTTTAGCCCCAAAAAAAATCCGTCTTCTCGGAGCCGGCCCTGCCTCTTTTCTACTACCTCAACATGAACCTCATCACCTCAACGACTTACACCCATCCTCCACACGCTAAGGAAATCGACTCCCACTTATGTTCAAGAGAACTCAAAGGTAAACACCTGAAAATGTTGATAGAAGTCATTCGAATTAATTCTTTATCATTAGTCTCGGTGAATTTTTCATAACCGGATGTACATTAAACATCCCATTTCAACAAAGTCCGGCCTTTCACTCTCTTTTTTCCTAATCATTTTCAACGTGTACCTAGAAAATTAAACCAGAACCAACAAGAGACGCTACGAGAACCTAAGCTCTAGGAAGAAGGGGTGGAGTCGCTGACGGTTATAACATTTTACTTTCTTAACTGTAAGGCTAATCGTCATTTTGAAATTTTGAATAAAATTTGTAACAATAGTAAATGTTAGACATAGCATTGATAGTTTTATGTCATCTACTTATTATTAATCTATTTCTATCTTGTCTACATGAAAAAAAAAAAGAAAAAAAAAAGGTACATGCATAAACTATGTATGTGAGGTCAGCACTTTTTTTCTAAACTTGTGATAATATACTTGAAAACGATGTTGAAAATATGTGGATGACAGAAAGAAAAGAGAGTCACATGAACACCCTGCCATCCTTTTGGTTATTGGATGCATGTCACTCGTTTCCACTGTCATCAGTCACATGTTCGTACAATCCAATACGACACAAACTCCCTCTAAATCAACCTTCATTTTAACCTCTACCGTCCATTAAACACACAACAATATTTTTTTAAATATATGCCAAGTTGTTTTCACAATTCTATTGTTATCTATTCTTTTCAAAACGGGTCAATTTTACACTCGTCTAATGATGCTCAAATATAAAGTGTATGCATAACTTTTAACTATTGTATATCACAAGTTCGCAACTTATTATCTCCAGGGGTTTGTTTGTGGATGACACAAGCAACTCCATCACAATATATATTAATATTGGTTACTCGGTTTATTGTGCAATATGTAGTAACAACTTTTTATTTTTAAGTTGAGAAATCTGCATTTTGTCTCCATGGTTTATATCGTCGTGCGATGGGTTAACCTCTGAAAAAGATTTTGCGAACTTTGGACCACTGTGAAATTTTGGCGGAGCAGTCTGTGCCCTTTCTTCAGTTGATCAAGCGTTGACCTGTTAAAAAATGTTGAAATTACGTTTTTACCCCTAAGCCTTTAATTCATTTTAAAAATAATCACCCAAAACCATGTGAATGCAGGGATTCGAACCCGAGACCTCCAATTTAACATCACACCAAAACTACCACTTGAACTAAGTTAGTGTTTGGTATAGCTATACAACATAAACTATATATTATCACTTTTATCACTTCATCTTCCCCAATTATAATTAGGGTTCCTATGTTTAAATTCCAGAAAAATATCATCACTAATAATCATCAATAAATTAATTATTAGTAGCTAAGATAAACATAAACATATCTCATATCTATCTGTCTTGTTCATAACCGTAAAAGCATTCTGACAAACCCTAGAACTCGTTCATTCAGTCAAATGAAATTCCAATTCCAATGGTTGAAAACAACATGAATCTAGACAACTCATCTTCATCTTATTCTCCACCTGCATCTTCTTCCACTTCCTGGTTTTCCGGCGTTGTCCGCGGCCGCAAGTCAAACACGCCAGCCATCGCCGCCAACTCTGCCGTCTTCGGCGCCGGAACTGGCAGACCTATCAACCGGAAGAATCAGTTCCGTGGTGTCATGTTCAAGTACGGCCCTAAATCTATTCAGGTATTTATATACATGAGTCTGTAACCTAAAAACGAGATGGCCGGAATCCATGGCGGCGGTGGCTGCCGTGGCGGTGGCGTGGTGCCGGAGGTTAGGGATTTTGATCGGAATGATTTATGGGTGCGGTGGTTGAATTATTGAAGCGATTGGTGGTGGGATTTGAGATATTTAAGGGTTTGAGTGATGAAATCTAGGGTTTGAGGATTTAATGATGATGAAGAATATCAACTATGTTTGAGGTTGATGATGATGCGGAAGATGAACTGCTGTTGTTGTTGTTATATGAATCTAACATATTACAATTATTATATGATAATATAGATATTAATATTAGTATATGTATGTATTATCGTAGCTGCTGTTGCTACTATTATTATTATTATTGTTATTATTATTATATTATTATTATTATATTTATTATTTATTAGAAGAAGATTACTAAAATACCAACGGTCAACTGAAGGTAGGAGTCAGAAGAACCCGCCGAAGAAACATAGGGGCCCAAAGTTCACAAAATCTTTTTCAGGGGCTAATCCATCGCGCGATGATATAAACCAGGGAGACAAAATGCAGATTTCTCTTTTAAGTTTAATGTTTCATCTTCTATATCTTTAAGTAATATGCATTTTGAACTAGTTTGAGTTTCATTCAATTTGATATTACTATGATAACCTTGAAAGCCACCTCTCTATATCATCTAGATAGAGGTACGGTGTGTCTACATCCCACTCTCCCCAGACCCTTGCTATTGGTGGGATCCCACTGGGTATGGTTGATTGATTGATATGATAACTTATGAACGTACGTTCCTTAATTTTAGAAAATCTTAATGCATTGTTGTGTTTAATTTTTTTTCTCTCAAGATCTTGGTATATTTTTTCTGAAAAAATGGAGTTGTATTTAAAATAGAGCACTATTATAAACTCAGTTCCGACCAAACAACATCAAAACCGTATTAGTATCGGAACCGTCACCGGTATTTATTTTTATGGTTCTCAAGCTATATAACGTGTGTTTTGATATTCATTTGGTGTATCACAATTTTATATAACTTTTATTTTATTTATCTATTTGGTATATATTTTGTTTCTAAAACGAAAACTAGATGAGATACACCATTTTTGTTGCAAAGACGTACGGTATATCACTATATCATGACACATCTACTAATTACCTTCACATGCCATGTTTTCTTTACAAAAAAAGGAATATTAACTACCCCTTATTCCATAAATCTAAAAATAATATTCTCAAAAAACGTTTTACAATTTTTATTTATTTAGAACAAATTATTATTATTATTTAAAAAAATTAAGGCGTCAACTCAATAAACATCATCCTAAAATGTGGTGGTAAGAAATTAGATAAGTTACCTTTTGGAAAAGGTTTAAGTATATGTTAATATTAACATTTTTTATTCAAGATGAACATTAGGTGTTTTTACTATTGTTAAACATTAGGTGTTTTCAAGAAATTAGGTGTTTCAATATTAACATGAGAACGTAGAAAATAATACTAATTTGTAAATAATTAGAACGTAATAAATAATACAAACTACAATATCAATCTACATAAACAATTATTTGTAATAACAAAGAAAAAAACCTAAAAATTACAACAAAATAATCAAAATCAAGAACAAAATAATAAAGCAAATACTTATAACAGTAGAAGAAAAAAAATCTAATATAACAACAAAATATAAATCAACAAATACTTATAACATCTCAAAATCGAAAATTAGCAAATACGAACAAAAAATAACAGCAAATACCTATAAAAATAAACCTAATAATAACAACAAATTGGTTCTTAGTTCACACTATTTTTATGTTAAAAATAAATGTATTTGATCATTTCTACCTTTTGGTGAGGCTTCAAACACGTTACATGATGGAAAGTAATAAAGAAAGAAAATTGTCGTTAAAAAGAAAATGTAAACCAGCGTGTCTATCACTATAATACAGGCAATGGTGTACCAAAACAATTTTTTTCGTGTGCCAAAAACCTTTTGGAGCAATTATCTATGGCTAAATATATATAAAAGACATTGATGTCTATTTGGCTCGATCAAGGCACGTTTAAATAAAGATAAAATAGAGTTCAACTTTAAATACATAATAAAAATATGTCACCTAACATTTGAAATCCATAATGAAATTCAATATCCCTACAATTATTCTCTATGAACTTTCATTTTACTTACCCATTACATATAACTTAGAAACATAAAATATTCTTAACCAAATGTTTTTCAATATACAAAATACAATTATCGCTCATCTTTCAAAACCCAACAACCGTAATTGATACCTGTAAAACTTTATAATCTTTTTTTCTTGGGGTTTGGTGTTGGAGCATTTTCACGTTGGATGTTCACAAACTGTCACATCAACTCCACATAATACTTTAAATATTTCTTAAAATCTCATATTTTCTTTCACAACGACAAACATCCACAAACCCTATTAAAAATCATTATGTGTTAAAAACATGAACACATATCACTTTATTTCAATCAAACAATGAAAGATACAACTATGTTCAAACCAAATTACAACATCAATTTAATCCTAATTGTCCTAATTGGTTAAACAACTACAAACAATCAGAAAATCTAACAAAGTAATTACAAGATCTAAACTATGATGTATAAGAAACTATACCTGCAACAAAGTGTTGCACGCAAATTCAAGATCGAACCCTAACAGAGCGAAGAAGATGAACACCCAAGAAGAAAGTTATATAATCTTTTTTAATTTTTTTTTCACTTTTTTTTCTTTTATATCCTTGTCACATTTAGTCCCTCCTATTTATTGCAAAGCCCTTTCCTCATGTAAAATAGCTCTTTGCCCCCTCCAACAACGTAACAATGTACATATACAATACAAATATAAACAAGTTTATAACAACTGTCATTTCAAACTAATCATAACGAAAATAATACTAACCTGTGCACCAAATGCAAGATTTGAAATGAACCTTTTCACTTTATCTTTTCAACACCCCCTCTCAGTTCAAGCTTGCACATGGATCAACTATATTTAACATCTGACACAAATATTCATGTTGACCAACACCAAGTCCTTTGGTGAACAAATCAGCAGGTTGATCAGATGAGTCAACCTTAACCACTTTAACATATCCTTCAACAACCTTATCCCTCACGTTATGTAAGTCAATTTCAAAATGTTTAGTTCTATCATGGAAAACAGGATTTGATGAAATCAAAATTGCAGATGTACTATCACATCCTATTTCAATAGGCAAACTAACATCAACCTTTAAATCTTTTAATAATTTTATTAACCATATTATTTCACAATAGGTGGCAGCAAGTGCTCTATACTCTGCTTCTGCAGAAGATCTAGAAACTGTAGGCTGTTTTTTACTTTTCCAAGAAACTAAAGAGTTTCCCAAGAAAACACAATAGCCAGTGATACACCTTCTAATAGCCAGACACTTGCCCCAGTCAGCATCTGAGAATGCTTTAAGCTCAAAAGAGCTACTCGCACTTATAAAATTCCCTTTCGCATGGAATCCTTTTAAATACCTAAATAGTCTCATAGCCACTTTTAAATGTGAATTTAAAGGTGAATGCATAAACTGACTTAGACAACTTACCGTATATGCTATATTTGGTCGGGTCAAAGTCAAGTATATCAGTTTTCCTATTAATTTTTGATAAGCAGTTACATATGATAATTCATAATCTGAACTATCAGAATTATCTTTATCAGTTACAATCATGTTTTGTTCAATTGGATTACCAACAGGTTTAGAACCAATTAATCCAAATTCATCTAATAGATCATGACAGTATTTCCTTTGAGACAAGATAATTCCATCGGATTTCTAAAACACTTCAATACCCAAAAAATATGTTAACTTCCCAAGATCCTTTATTTTGAAATTAGCACTTAACCAATCTTTTGTGTTTTGAAGTTCTAACAGATTGTTCCCAGTCAAAACAATGTCATCGACATACACTAATAAAATAGTTATGCCTTTATCATTATTTTTAACAAACAAAGAATAATCACTCTTACTTTGTTTAAAACCATTTTCAACAAGTGTGTTCGTTAGTTTAGCATTCCACATCCTAGGAGCTTGTTTAAGTCCATACAAGGACTTAACCAACTTACATACATTATTACTATTAGTGTCATGATATCCCTCGGGAGGTGTCATATATACTTCTTCATTCAAAGATCCATATAAAAAGCATTATTGACATCAAGTTGGAATAACGACCACTTATTTTTAACAGCTAGAGTAAGCACAGTTCTAACATTAACCATTTTTACAACTGGTGAAAAAGTTTCATCAAAATCTAACCCTTCTTTCTGATTAAACCCTTTTGCAACTAATCTAGCTTTATACCTTTCTATAGTACCATCAGACTTATATTTAATTTTATATATCCACTTAGATCCAACTGGTTTTCTGCCACTAGGAAGCTTAGTTATAACCCACGTTCCATTTCTTAACAAAGCTTCCATTTCTTCATTCATGGCTGTAACCCAGTTAGGATTAGAGGATGCTTCTTTATAAGTCTTAGGCTCTAGATTTTTATTTAGAGCAGAAGCAAAAGAGATGCATTCAGACGAAAGATTTGACAATTTACAACACTATGTACACAGTACTTCACTTTATTATTAACAATAAAGTCATTAAATTTTCTAGGGACGAGAGTCTTTCTACTAGATCTTCTAAGATGAACAGGTTCGGAAATGTCACCTTTATTACCCTCAGAACTTTCTGGATTATCATGAGTAGGTTCTAAGTTGTTACCTCCACTGGCATCATTCTCAGTACATAAACCCTCCTGATCAGCATCTTTACCAGCATGAGTATCCGAACTTCTGGTTAAGTCACCACTATCATGAGAATCTACAACTGGAACATCACCAGGAGATTTATCACCCTTAGACTTACTTCTATTGTTATGTACATTCTTGTCATCATAGGGCGAGTTGGCTGTCTCAACTTCATTTAATAAGAAAAATTTATAAAAATCCTCAGAAGTCATAAAACATTCATTATCAACATCTTTTACTTCTTGATTAGTTTTATAAGGAAAAACATTTTCATAAAAAACAACATCCCTTGAAAACAAGTAAGACTTAGTTTTTAGATTCCACATTTTATAACCTTTTTTCTGACTTGAATAACCAATGAAAACACATTTAAATGACCTAGAATCAAACTTATTTGAAGGATTTAAGTTTGTACAAAAACTAAGACAGCCAAAACTTCTTAAATGTTTAAGAGGAGGTTTCTTTCCAAACACTAGTTCATAAGGAGATTTACCAGAAAGAATAGAAGAGGGAAGTCTATTAATGAGATAAGCCGCGGTAAGTACACAATCACTCCACATTGCTATAGGTAAATTTGCCTGAAACATAAGGGACCTAGCAGTGTTAAGCAAGTGCCTATGTTTCCTTTCTACCACACCATTCTGCTGAGGTGTATAAGCAATAGAATTCTGATGCAGAACACTTTTTTGTTCAAAAAAATTATGAAGTCTAGAGTTAACAAACTCAGTTCCATTGTCAGATCTACAAATTTTAATTTTCTTACCAAACTGAGTATTAACCAAGTTAAAATATGACATGATAGACTCATAAGTTTGATCTTTTGACTTCAAAAGATATAACCAACCCGCCCTTGAGAAATCATCCACAATTGTGAGAAAGTATCTAAACCCATCTTGACTAATCACCTTAAATGGGCCCCATAAATCCATATGGACTAGATCACCTAACCCAATAGATTTACGATCACTAGAAGAGAAGGAAAGTCGAGTTTGTTTAGATGAATGACATATCTCACATGGATTCCCAGAACTATTAAGTTTTAATTCCAAGTCAGATTTTAAAACTTGTAGAACTTGATCAGAAGGATGACCAAGTCTACTATGCCACAACTCAGCAGAACTATGGTTTGAGAAAACATTATTACATATATTTATTGCCTCACCTCCACCACCAAAACTTAACACATAGAGACCTCCTACTTCTTTACCAGTCATCACAAGTTTCTGATGAACTAAGTCCTGAACATAACAATGTGAATCAGTAAATAAGAGTACAACTTATTTTGTTTTGCCATTTTATTCACGGATAATAGATTTATAGAGTAATCCGGTATAAAGAGAACATCATGCAACACAACGTCGTTGTTAATCTTTAGATTCCCAATTTTAACTATTTTTGCCTTGGTACCGTTAGGATGTCTCACAGACAAATTAAGATCAGATACATCCAAACAGTTGAACATATTAGACTTTGAAGTAACCATATGTTGATTAGCTCCAGAGTCAATGATCCAACAGTTAGATTGAATTAACTCTTTAGAAACATTGGCACAGAATATAGAATTACAACTCACTGGTTTGAACCAGTTACCTGACATATTTGCTGAAGATGCTCCAGCAGGATTTTTGTCAGATATAAGAGCCATAATTCTAGCAACCTGCTCAGGTGAAAAAGGTTGGGACATGGAATTGGTAATGTCTTTAGGACATTCCTTATTAGAGGAGGAATTAGACACACCTTGATTTCTGAGTATGTTAGGTTTCTTTTTATAGTTAGAAGGATAACCTATTAACTCATAACACTTATCAATAGTATGGCCAGTCAAATTACAATGAGTGCACCATGGTATTTGCTTAGTCTGTTTTCTTTTTACATCAAACTTTGCATTAAAAACAGTAGGTTGCCCTTTAGAGCTTGAAACTACACCTCTATGAGACTCCTCACTAGAAATGGTAGCAAATGCAGCATTAACAGATGGCAAAGGGTCTTTGGTCAATAAGGTTGTTCTAATGGGTTGATAAGCATCATCAAGACCCATTAGAAACTGCATTAGTTTGGTCCTGTTATTAAAGTCATTTAACTCAACCGAAGCATCACACACGCATTTAGGAAGTTTAGTGAGACAATCATATTGTCTCCACAAGGAATTGAGGTTATGATAATAATCAGAAACAGAAGATCCATTTTGTGTAAGTGAATTAATCTGTTTATGCAGATTGTATATTATAGGTCCATCAATTTTCGAGTATGTCTCTTTTAATTCATTCCATACAGAAAATGCATCAGTAGAGAAGACCTGACTTGCATATAGATCCTCACTGATGGAGTTCAAAATCCAAGAAAGGACAACAGAATTGCATCTGTCCCATTGGTTTTGAAGCACATCATCATCTGGGGATCTTATGCACTTACCAGTGATAAACCCAACCTTATTTTTTACTTTTAGGGCAAGCAACATAGAATTTGCCCAAACACTATAATTCTCTGTTCCTTTCAACTTTATATTGATTATAGCAATATTGCTTGTATCACTAGGATGAAGAAACAGAGGATTATTAAAATCCAAACTATTTAGTTGGTTCATGTCATCTTCATGATCACTTTGACTATTAATACTATTATTAGATGCTTCAGACATTCTAGAGCTATTAAACTAGAAAACAAGAAAAAATACACGTATAGATGCACACATAAACCAGTAAAAAAAATCACCGGTGCCAACAACAATGATTAACTCACTAGTTTCAACCTATATATGCCTAATGACAAGTAGCAAACAAGACAGAACTGAATATAACAAAAAGTAAAGAAGAAATACTTACTGAGTACTCCAGCAGCCAAAAAGAAAAGAAAGACTTACAGTGAATAAGGTATAACCACAAACAGTCTACAGAGATAGGGTTTGAGTCCAAGTAGCAAGCCCTATTTGCAGCGGAATATTAATCTGGAGAGAACTTACAAATTTCTTGGAATTAACACCACACCAGGATATAAACGATTGGTTACCTCAATCAAAAGAACACAAGTAATTGGTCAGTGAATGATAAGACAATAAACCTAGGGTTTCAACTCTTTAATCATCAACAAGAACAATTACGAACAGGTTGTTCAACATTAGGGTTACGAAACCCTAATTTGGAACAAAGTAATCTCAGATCAAAAGCCGTGGCTCTGATACCATGTTAAAAACATGAACACATATCACTTTATTTCAATCAAACAATGAAAGATACAACTATGTTCAAACCAAATTACAACATCAATTTAATCCTAATTGTCCTAATTAGTTAAACAACTACAAACAATCAGAAAATCTAACAAAGTAATTACAAGATCTAAACTATGATGTATAAGAAACTATACCTGCACAAAGTGTTGCACGCAAATTCAAGATCGAACCCTAACAGAGCGAAGAAGATGAACACCCAAGAAGAAAGTTATATAATCTTTTTTAATTTTTTTTTTCACTTTTTTTTCTTTTATATCCTTGTCACATTTAGTCCCTCCTATTTATTGCAAAGCCCTTTCCTCATGTAAAATAGCTCTTTGCCCCCTCCAACAACGTAACAATGTACATATACAATACAAATAAAACAAGTTTATAACAACTGTCATTTCAAACTAATCATAACGAAAATAATACTAACCTATGCACCAAATGCAAGATTTGAAATGAACCTTTTTACTTTATCTTTTCAACATTATGTATGTATGAATGAATGACTATGGCCCACCTTCTTCGTCCGCTTCCGCTTGTAGTCTGCAGCCACAAAACTTGGCTTCCCAAACAAGACTCCACAACGCATGTTGTGCTTTCGGCTAGGCCCGTGTAGTGTCACATAGATCTGAATATGTGCATTGTAGATGCTCTTAAGACTTACTGCTATATAGTCGGGTATTGTATAATATTATATGTACACTTAAAAAAGTTTTAATATGTTAAGGTGCCCGTCTCCACTACTATAGGTCCATCATTGCATACAAACATTATTATGCCAATTTAAGTTAACACAATAAAACTTTTCACCTTATACTATTACAAGACAAAAAAATCTCATACGAGCCCGTGTTATTTCATCCATGGTCATATCCGTAATTATCAGTCAAACAATATAACAAATCATACGAGATGCATGATTTACCTCACATACTACTCTTAATCTTATGACCTTTTTTCGTCTACCATACGGTTCACATTACCATTTCCCCGTATCATACAGCTCCAATGACGCGTTAGTTTAAACTCGTCTTTTATAACAAGATATTAAGTAGTGTGATAGTGTCGAGTGTTGTTTGAGCTAGCCTCATTGTCCCTTATCACTTTCTCTCAGTTTCCACATACATTTGATTCTCATTCTCTTCATCCATGGAAACAATGCAGCTACACACCACCTCCATCATCTTCCTATTTCTCATTTCCTTTAACCATGTCTCCACCACAACAATTATGATGGTAAACAAATGCACCCATCCAGTCTGGCCTGGTATCCAACCCAGTGCTGGCCGCCCGGTTATCGCCCGTGGTGGCTTCAAACTTCCTGCCAAAAAATCCTACACACTTTTCCTCCCACCCGCTTGGTCCGGACGTCTTTGGGGCCGGCCGTGTCGGCTGCTCCTTCGACTCTTCCGGCCGAGGGAGATGCGCCACTGGCGATTGTGGCGGCTCTATTTTCTGCAACGGTGCTGGCGGCACCCTGCCAGCTACGTTAGCATAAATTACTCTAACCGCCGACCAGGACTTTTATGATGTCAGCCTGGTCGACGGTTACAACCTTCTGTTATCTATAACGCCCTTTAAGTGAACTGGTAAATACAGTTTTTTTTTAATTAACGACAAATGTTACTTTTATTCTGCTTTTACACTTATAAATCTAAATTACAATTTTACAGGTAGATGCAGTTATGCGGGATGTGTTAGTGATTTAAATATGATGTGTCCGGTTGGTTTGCAAGTGAGGTCACGTGACAAGCGTCGCGTGGTGGCGTGTAAGAGTGCGTGTTCGGCGTTTAACTCTCCAAGGTTTTGTTGTACGGGGAGATACGGGAACCCGAAGACTTGTAGACCGACGGTGTATTCGAGGATATTTAAGGTGGCTTTTCCGAGAGCTTATTCGTATGCGTACGATGATCCCACTAGTATCACCACTTGCACCGGAGCTAACTATTTGCTCACTTTCTGTCCTCACCATTGAATAATGTTTGTACGGTACAACTGTCAATGCATTCATAATGCCAGATGGGTCTTTTGGTTTTCAACTTGTGTTTTCGAATTATCTTAAATTTTAGTTATAACTAGTATTATCACCCGCGCTTCGCGGCGGGGCGTAAGTTTTTGACTCGAGACGCGAGTGAAAGTTGTTAATTCATAATCGATGTCACATAGTTTTGATTGACATTATGTGGAAACGTTTGATCAGCCAAGTCACGTAAATCAATCACAACAATTAACTTTTTATGTTTTGTGTTTGTCATATTTGCTTTAGAAAAGGTTTAAAATTTTGTTCATGAATGCCAATTTCAACACACAATGAATGGTATGATATGTTTGTAAAATAGGCAAATATTAATGTCATTTATTCCTTCAATTAGGAGATAAGAACACCTCTTTTTTCTTAAAGTTCTTTTATGTTAAATAACTTGATTTTAATGTAGATATCAATCCTTCATTACTGCCTTCGGTTGAATATGAATAAACCCCATATTTGATAATTCGACTTTTGTGTATAATGGGTGAGAGTTACATAATCTAGCAGGGTAAAAGGCCACAGCCACATGAGCACTTACACGTATTGCCATATGCAGACCAAAAACTGAACATCATTGAAGTCAGGGGCATTTAGGAGCTTAACATATTTATTCCATAGGCATATAAACTTGTACATTTCATGAACAGTTGCAGTTTGTGAGTAGGATGAAGTTTGCCTATTAGTATATATATCTTTCTTTTTTTTCCTAACGACTAAAGATTAAAGTCCAGCTATTTGGGATAATCCAATGACAAAAGAATTACGTTTATAATCGCAGACAATGTATAGTAGCTCAAGCCCACTATTTTTTGTTTCAAGGAAAACCTAGTTAGGATCAGATTCAAACTTGAGATTTTGCGTCTGCAGCCTAAATATTCACTTTTTCAATACCAGTTAAGTTAAAAGATCATCTGTTTTTAATATCTATAATCGGTATATTTGTTGGCAAATTTCTTGTATTTATTTTTGTTTGCTAATTATCATACATGGTTAAATGCTAAAATATGACCCAAATATATTTTTTTTCCTCTTTTTTTTTCTCTAAATGAACACTTCAATACACCAAAACTAGGTATTAGGAAAGTAAGATACTTGATAAGAAAATATTTGTAACAAATTTCTAAAAAAGTATTGGTATCGTAATTTGTTTTTTCTCTTATTCCTAGTATATGAGATGTGGCCATGTTTTATGTTTTTCTACTGTCTTTTTTGCTTAGAATTCTAAAATAATCAAAAGAAAAGATTGGAAAAAGAAAAAGAAAAAAAGAGACCAAGAATAATAGTTGCTTTAATATTTAACGGCACAATATCATAAAATCACAAATGTTATTATATATATATATATATTAAAAACTAACATTTCCGTCTACTAACAAAATCACTATTCATGAAAACTTTCACTTCCACCGCCTTTTATCTCATCAACTCCATTTTCGTGGTGACGTAGGCTTCACCTCACAACACCACCACAGTTTTTCGTCGTCCTCCATCGACTGATCACAGACAGACGTGCTTCGTCTTCCTACTGCTCTGCTATCGATTATTGGTAAGTGCCAAAAGCATACAAATTAACCCTTTTTATGCTTACATCAGTAAGAGTAAGACCATAGATTGAAAACGCCGACAACATTTACAGGTAGGTTACAGATTCATCTTTCTTCCTTTTCTTTCCTTTTTCCCTCTAAATTATTGGCTTATGCCTAAAATATTTGTCTGATTATTAATCAATCGGCACAAATTTGTAAGTGTCAAAGGTAGGGCTTTCAGTTAGTAACTGATTATTACTTTTGTTGAGGGCCTTAGAACCAAGAATCCCCAATCGTTTATTCTACGCTTTCTATAATTTAATTACATACTTGATTGGTCTTTACCTTTATTATGATTAAGGGCTTTTATTTGGTTACCTCATTTCCAAATTTTTGTTGTATCTATATAGTTAAAATTGAGTATGAATGTTGTGCACAAGATAGTATGTACATTGTTAAAAGTGAATTAATTTAGTTCTTTTTGTATTGTTAACTTTGTTCCATCCTGCAACCCAATCTAACTCCACCCGTTTAAACTGTAACACATTTTCAATGTTGATAGGAATTTATGCCTTACATTATTACAACATAAATACATAATATAATGATGAAAACTTATTGATTTCATTATTATTTAATATCTTTTAATGAAGTTATGTTTTAGCAGAATAGGCTCAACATATATACTTGGGACTTGGAGTTATATCATATGAAGTTTATAATACTGCTGATATTGTCTGTTGTTGGTTGTTTCTCAAACTTTTTTTTTAACTCCCTCGAAAAATATATCAATTTTACTACTTTAAAAAAACATTGTAAACACCACAATTGCAGAGTCTATTTTAGAGCTGAAATTAGGGTGTTGAAAACTTACCTCTGCAGATGGATGCTCATACTCAACTTTAACGATATCTTAAAAAAGTTGAAGAGCCATGACAAGGTAGATCTCATCTTTCTTTCTTGCATAAAGTTTTGTTTCAATTATCATCCCAATTGCATAATAGTTATTTAACTTTTGCTAATCATTACATAGTTTCTTCATGACTTTGTGAATCAAATTGGTTACTTTACAACCGTGTTCAATCATCACCTAAAGATTCAACGGTAACGAATGTTCATTTACCTTCTGAAAGTTTGATTAGTTTATTATTCAATTTTTGTGTTTGGTTTATCATCATTTTGTGTTAAAAAATGCATCAAAAGTTTAAAATAAAAAACCACATGTAACATGGTTCTTTATAGCTATAACAGGTGCTGCATTTGATTATATTGAGAAGGTAAGTTATCAATGGTTTTTAAGGAAGAAAGATAATGAGTTGGAGATGAGTAGAACATATAGTGAGAGGATGAAGATGGAGAATGATCAAATAGCGTTGGACTGAAACAAGGGGCGTGTCTTTACCAATTGAAAAATATGCTATTCTAGGGAAGCTAACAAAAGCGCCTGGCACGAGCCTGCCTTAAAAGGCCCTTCACTAATTGACGATTTGAAGAGGAGGTGAACTCTTGCAACTCTTAAGAATGACGTGTTCACGAAATAATACTATGCTGCATTTCTTTTTGAAATGTACATTTCAAACAATACAATGAAGTGTGAAGTTAATTTTATTTTGTTGTAAATAGATCTTATAGCAGGTGTATATGTATGTAATCACCTTTTTCAAGGTGTATATAATTACACGAGCCAAGTTTTTAGTAGCTTATTTTTGAATTTAGCTTTTGATTTTATTTTTACATGTGATTGTATTACAGGTTTTGACTTGGCATTATGCATGATGTAAACATGGAAAAAAAATCTTATGTAGGATCAAATGTTGTCACGTGCTGCGAAGCGCACGGGTAAAAGTACTAGTTTAAAAAAAATAGAAACCCAAAAACACAAATATTATGTATATATATATACACACACCCACAATGTCTATGTGTACACGCACACACACATATATATACACACACCCTACATATATATATATATATGTTTGTATGTATATGTATGCAGACACAAACACCACCACTATCTACACCACCACCACCACCACAAAACTCCACCACTTCCGGCCTATATTGCCAGCTTCACACCACTATCAGCCTCATTGCCTTCATTACCAGCAGTGGTTGATGCCGGAAAAACGCGGTGGCGGTGGCGGCGGAACTCGCCAGTCTCCTTAATCTTATTATGCAGTTCCATTACTTGATTGTAATGTCCTTTATGTCTTTTTTGTTAAAAAAACACTGCCATCTACATGCGAATCTAGCAAGTAATCTTCAAGTGCCGCCACCACGTTTTTCCGACGAGTTCTGCCGGTAATGATAGAGTAGCAATTCGAGGTAATAAACATTGTGTTCCACTTGTTTCTTTATTCTGATCAAAAGCCCTATGATGATGTATTCAATCTGTAAACAAAAGAATTGAATTTTAGCAAAGTTTGGTCTAGGGTTTGGTGGTGATGGTGAAGGCAGTGGAGGCTGGCGGCGGTGGAAGAAACCGGTGGTGGTGGAGGCCGATGTGGTGGTGTAGACGGTGGTGATGTATTATTGGTGGTATTTGTAGTAGTGTGTATATACCTCTATTTGTGTGTGTCTGTGTCTAGGAATGGCAACGGGGCGGGTTTGGGGCGGGTTTTGCTTAACCCGAACCCGAACCCGAAACCAAAAACCATCCCCGTACCCGCCCCATTACCCGTCGGGTTTAATTCGGGGATTCCCCGTTTGGTTTTTTGTACCCCCCGACCCGCCCCGTCCCCGAACCCGACCCGCCCCGTCCCCGAACCCGAAAACCCGAACCCGAAAACCCGAAACTGAACATTTATCGAAATAAACTTCTGCATCACACACATAAAAGCTGAAACAATGTGTTACAAAGGAAATAAAACCAAGTCTACATGGCCGAAAAATCATGCCAAATACACAAACTACAAAATTGCGACCAAATCTAAATACCAAATCAAACCAAATCATCCAAAGTCGTCGTGCCACTTTCTTTAGTACCTACCTACATTAAGAATATTTATCAATAAATCAACCAAGTTAAAAGAATAAAAGCTATGTTACAAAAATAGTAAATTTTATAAATATTATTACCTCTTCCACATCCATTTCATATTCAATGGTGCGGCAGTATGCCTCGGTCTCTTCCGAACAAGTTTCTATATTTAATAGTAATAACATAAACATATATTCATGATTATGAAGATAGATAACATGAGTAATAATGTAATATTCAATATAGCGTTACCTCGAATCTCATTCAACAACCAACTTTGAGCACACATTAAAGCCTCCAAAGTTTTTGGTTGAAGTCGACTTCGGTGAGGACTTATTAATCTTCCACTTGTACTGAACGCAGATTCAGAGGCAACGGTGGAAACTGGAATTGCCAATACATCTTTTGCCATCCTTTGAAGTGTCGGATACTTACCTCCATTTGTCTTCCACCAAAGCAACAAATCCAGTTCTACTTCATCAGGCAAAAGATTTTCTTTCAAGTAGTTATCTAACTCTGCCATATCATTCAAGTCATCATTCACCTTAGCAAATTTATCACCTTGTGATGCCATATAGTTGTAGATGCAACTGAAATAGAATGGCACATAAAAGTCAGTTTTGTCTCACATATAAGTGTAAAATACTAAAATACACAAGTGCATACTCAAGTACCACAAATTCATTCTTTAGTATAGGAATGAATTTAGTAATGCATAACGTCTAATTTGTATAGGAATGAATCCTTAACACATGTACAAAACCGAATGCAAAATAATACAACTGACAATTTCATGCTAAATAAACTAACTGATATACTCAAATAAGGCCTGAGATTAAGGCCCTTCATCATAATCTTTTATGGGCTCAGCCAGGTTTGTTGAAAGATTACTCAGATGTTAATCAATCATGTCACAAGCTTCTCACAGTAAAGATATCTTTTTTTTTACCCCATATCACAAGCTTCTACTCTTGTTGGTAATTAAAGACAAGCTAGTCCACCGTCCACGAAAGTTGTTTTTATAATAATAATAATAATAATAATAATAATAATAATAAGAGAATTAGGGATCTTACATTACAGGTGGTAGCCTGGTAGAGTGGTAGGATGAGAACGAGGAGGAGGAGGGTGGTCCGGTGGTGCAGACGGGGCGATTGAGTGGATGGTGATGGTGGTGCAGACGGCGATTGAGTGAATCGGGGGCGGAATGGCGGTGGCGCACTGGTGCTGCAGATTGATGGTGCTGCAGTGTAACCTGAGACGGTGGATTGGTGGTGGATTGGTGCTGCAGATTGCTCTCTTTTTCCTGAGACGGTGGATTGGTGGTGGATTGGTGGTGCACGGCGATTAAGCAGAGAGATAGAGATTTGAGATTGTTCACAACTTAGGTTTAGGTACTGAGACAGTGAGACGGCGATTGTTAGGTTTAGATTTGAGATTGTTAGGTTTAGGTTTTTAATATATGTATATATATATTATTTTTATTTATATTTATATATATTATATCGGGGCGGGTCGGGGCGGGGGTACCCAAACCCGAACCCGAACCCGAACCCGAAACAATCCCCGAAACAGTCTCCGAAACCCGACCCGAAACCGAAAAAACAAAACCCGACCCGACCCGAAATAAGCCGGTTTTCGGGTTTCCCCGTCGGATTCGGGGATTTTTGTCATCCCTATCTGTGTCTGTGTCTGTGTCTATAGATATATGTATATTGTGTGTGTGTAAAATATTTGTGTTTTTGTGTTTTTTAATTAATGTATTTTCCACATAGCATGCCAAATCAGCAGATACATGCCACGTCAGCAGAAAAACTAACGGAGTTAGGGTCCGTTAAGTTCAGGAGTGATGGAAGAAAACAAGTTACAAGTTAGGAGTGGTGAAAGACAAATCGTAAGTTGAGAGTGTTATTGTCCAATGAGTGAAAATTTAGAGTATTAAAAACCAATATCCCAATAATTTAATATTTATTAGTTGAAGAATGATTTGTAAATGAATGATTATAGTTTATTAATATAAGCTTAAATACAAGATTAGAAACACTTTACGATTAAACGTTTCATTTTCAAGTAAAATAAATAAATAAATAAATAATTAACTTAAAGGTTTTGCATGAATTATTTTACAGAAATCATACATATTAGTTTATGTTGATAGAAAAAAAAACAATAATTAATTTACTCAATTAGTTATTTAGAGATATCAAGTATGTTAGTTCTGCTATAAGAAATTTTTAAATAAAACAATTTTGTATATATCGTCTTATTTAAAAAAAAGTTTATAAGTTTATGATGATAAACAGATCATAAGATTTAGATAAATATTATGCTTTTTCTTGCAAAGTAACTAGGTTTGATTCAATATTTGCAAAATAACTATTATATTTCATGTTAAGCTCATATGAAAAGTCCATTTAACCATTCTACTACACAAAACAAAAGGATACCACTCCCCCTTTCTGCTTTTTCACCGTCATTCAATGATTATTTTCTACCGCGCCATTTTCTTTTTAATCTTAATGGTTTTCTTTTCTTGGTCAGCCGATGTATAATTAAAAGTTAAAAACAGGTAGCATATAAAGCATAAGATATAAAGATGTAAAAAAAAGGTAACATAGAGATCATAAGATATAACTATCATATGCGTAGGAAAAATGAATGTAAGATATAAAATTGTGAAAAAGTAAGATATAGAGGAAATTGAACTTGAAAGTCACGTCTATCTTGAAACGGGTCTTCAACGTGATATGCTAGATATAAACCTGTAAACATTTTTTCGACACGCTTGATCAATTAAACTATCCAATAGATAAAACACGAGTTTCTTATATCTAAAAAACGATTTCATTTCAATTTTAAAATACAACTAGTATTTCGACCCCCCGCAACTGAAACCATAGGCTAATTGTTCGCTTGGTTTGTTGTAAAAACAGACATTACAAGACAAGTAGCTGTTAAACATACACTTCTTTGTGCCGAATTTACAATGTACAAATGTGGTCGTCATTTGGCAATTCGTGGTTGTAATCTTGTTAAAGCATCAAACGAGTAGGCACTTTCAGTTAGCCGGATGTCGTTGACTCCATCATCATGTTGCTGCATTCATCCGGACCTGCGTAAGAAAGGCTCTAGTTAACTATACAATTTACAATATGAAAGCGTCATGATTAACTATACAATTTACAATATGAAAGCGTCACGCAAACCAATTGAAGCCATTAATTTTAGACATGTTTTTCATTTTAATTAAACGAAACATAGTTTGTTATGTTTCCTAATTGCAATCTAATTATAATTGGTAATGTTTTTGCTAGCAAATTAAGTTAGTCTATAAAACCGCGTAATGGTTTGACATGATAGAACATGTGAGATGCAACCGAGTTATGTGTAATGAGGCTTTTGAGTTATATTTCCTCCATATAATATTGAGAGTTATTCAATATTAAATAATGTGTGTTTACGTTTTGGTGAGTTACGTCCTTGAATTGGTATCAAACCCAAGTTCAAGAAATCGATAATCATCTAAGCCGCCGCCAACAGAAGAAGAATCCGTAGCAGTCGTTGTGTGTCTGTGACAGCCGCCCCGGAAAGATAACGCCGCCCAATTATGATGTCAAGACCAAGCCATGCCAGGAAGAAAATGTGACCGACGACTGAGTTCATAGGGTCGCCGTCACCGCTCGCGTCATTGGCTTCTATCATCAGCGATTGAACAAGACGGTTGGTTTGATCGATTGCGTTTCGTAGTACGATCAGAACGAACAACAAGGAAGGTGTTTCTTTTCGTTGCTTAGGGGGTGTTTGGGTGAGCCTTTTAAACTTGCTTAATTGTTTATCTGATTTTTTAAAAGTAAAAGGTATTTAGCAAATCTCCTCCAAAAGCTTCAAAATAAAACTTTTCAAAAAATGCTTTTGTTTTCTAAAAATCAAATAACAAATAAACAAAATTAAAAGCTCACTCAAACGCCCCTTATTTTGAAAAGTTATGCTTAGTGATTAAATAATGGAAAATTCCCAATTTATTCCTTTACAATGGGAGATTCTAAATTTGTCACATCAAAATAGTTTTTCTAGATTCGTCTCTCATTTAACGCATCGCCGACGATGTGTTAGGTAGTTTCCCCGACGATTTAGCTAACACATAGTCAACGGCGTGTTATGCCTCAAAACACATAGTCAAAGATGTGTTAGACATCCAAACACATGGTCAAAGACATATTAGCATCTTCTTTATTTTTTTTAATATTAATATATCATAATTAATTTTACTTATATTATGTTTTCTTTTATAACTATTAATATATAAAGTTTTATATAATTTCAAATATACCGTCGAGACATGTTTTTTATCTACATGTTGACATAATTTTTTTTAAATATGTCGAATCAAATTTTATTGACTATTTCGATATTAATTTAACACGGCTCAGCTTTAAGTAAATTTATGCCGGTCCGTAGATATAAAAAATGTGTCTCAATGGTGTATTCAAAATTATACAAAACTTTATATATTGATCAAAGTTATAAAAGAAAACAATATATAAATAAAATTAATTATGATTTTATAATATTAAAAAAACAAAAAAGAAGCTAACACATTTTTGATCATGTGTTTATACTCTAGCACATCTTTTACTATGTGTTTGGAGGCCTGACGCATGTTGACTATGTGTTAACTAACTCATGAACGAGACTACCTAATTTATCGCCGAAGATGCATTAAAAGAGGGACAAATCTAAAAAATGATTTTGAATAGACAAATTTAAAATCTCATACTATTAAAAGATTATTTTGTGAATTTTCTCTTAAATAATTAGAAAGGGTGTCAAGGTGATAGACGTCAAGTATTTTTGTTTCTTTTTGGATAATTGTTGCCACAGGCCCACAGGACACAGGTTAGGTGAAGGAAAAGGAAAAAAAGATTATTATTATTACTTTTTTAAGTGCAACAAGTAAGTTGTTCTTGTTCATTCGAAGGCAACAAAGTTTGAAAAGGGAACACAAAAGTCAATACGTTCAGTTGGTTTTGCATACGGTTCAATTTTACGAGAGGTATTCGTAACCGGGTTTCGCAAACACACAGGTTTCAATTCTAAAGAGCTGTTCGGGACTTGAATTGTTCAACAAGTGCAGTTCAACAATCATTAAATGATATAATGTTTGGGTTGAAAAAGTTAGTTTAATTCAAAGATTTTTTTATACGTGTTGAGTGAGTTATGTTTTGGCAAAAGGTTTTGATTTAAACAATATGCTCATGTTTTGATTCGGGAACAAAAGAAGATCAAGAAAGATTGATGCTTGCTCTATTATATGGCAAGAATCGCAACCAGATGAGAAGATATGCAAGTTCATACGACCGAATGAATGGTCAGGACATGGTCTTGGAAGTAGTCGAGTTCGGGAGAGCCGAATGAACACAATTATGGATTAAAAGGAGTTCTGGGAGATCAAGACCGAGATGATGAAGATCAATATGGTTGTGAAAGCCGAGAATGTCAAGATCATGGGACAAACCAGACAGGTTAAAGGAGACGAGTTTGGAGACACAAATTCGCATATTTCATTAGGGGGTGATTATTGAACGTAATTTCAGATCCCAATTCACTAGTCGGTGATCTTGAGGGACCAATATTGGCAAGTAGATCATAGTTGGTTATGTTTTCTAATTGTAATCCATTTATAGTTGGTAATCTATTGGCTAGCAAGCTATGTTAGTCTATATAAACCGCGAACATTATAAAACATGTGAGATGCAACCAAGTTATGTGTAATAGGGGTTTTTGAGTTATATTTCTTCTATATAATATTACATATTGAGAGTTATTCAATACTAATTATTGTATGTTTATGATTTGATGAGTTATATCAATTCGCTCTTGATTCCAAAATCGATCAGATTATTGTGTAGATAAGGGCAGGCGTAAACTTGGATCGACATTTAGGCTCTGAGGAGCTTACCATAATGAGAAGAAGGTCCGATCGGTTTAGCTGAGGAGACGAGAACACGAGACCATTGAACCAATTCCATGTGGCGATCAAGAAGCTACAACCGAAGATGATAAAATCAACATCCTCTTCAACGTTAGAAACGGCATTTTTAAACGTGAACATGTGGCAGTGGGCTAAAAGTTGCTTGGGTTTTCTTAGCCCATATTAAGTTAGACCTTGACGAGTTTGGGTTTTCTTGGCCCATGATAAGTTCCACAACTTAAAACATGTGTATTATTGTGTTTATTTAGATATAACTATGGTCATTTCGATATGTTTTCATTTAAAGTTTGCATACATTACAAGTAGATGCATGTTTACGTGACTTAAATGATAGGTTTAATACATGAGTAATGAGTCAATTATAATAAATGGTTCTGAGTACTTAGTTTCCACAATGAGCAAATTGTACTGGTTCGCTATGCGTATCAGCGTATGAGCCTATTAGGGATGAGTTTGGTGGTATCGGTGTCGAAAATATTGATTCCGATAGTTGTTATAAATGAGTACTGGTACCATTTGTTCATCCCTAACAATACTGAGTTTATTGCATATGCTATAATATCGAGTATCAACATTTTACTTACATATTATCGGCTGACGTCATTTTTATGACGAAAAAATGTAACCCGACAATAACCAGCTTAACTTCTGCCATTTAGCACATATGCTTCATATTTGTTAAGGATTGATGGTTTTTTTCTACATACTTATATTTCTTATGTTTTCAAATTCAAACTTCGTAACATCTTCGGAAAGTGTGTTTTTATTATGGTATGTATCCAATATCATTGTGTCGTTTTAGATAAATAATTTCTAAACATTGTGTTTTGGGATTATTGCGGTCTTATTCAATATCATAATTGATATACTATTCAAATATTACAGAATGAACCACTACCTTTTTAATTAGTTCAATTATATCCGTTTACGTGCATCAGTTATTCCAATTAAGTTTAGTTAATTCGTTGTTCTACTCGTCCTAATTGCACCATTCAAACCATAAAATAAAATGAACATAACATTAGTAGTCTCATTTTTCATATTATTGACTACTTCAACAAAACTAGTTAGTATGATCTTAACATCATATGTGGTCTGAATAACAAAAGTACTATTTGATTATTAAGAAGTTTAAAGGTAAAGATTTTTTAATGTCATGGAAGACTTTGCATAATCAGGTCTTCTTCTTTTTATTTGTTTGAAAAGGTCTTCTATTCACAAGTCACTCGACAAGAAGGTGTCACGTAATTGAATCTTAAATCTTAATTTCCTACTTGCACTGTGCTACATTAATTAGTCAAAGAGAATCCCGTTGACCAAAGATCACTGACCAATAAAGTCTGTGGTCAATGGCCGATGGAATGGCTAACCCAAAACATAAGGCAAGAAGTTAACCCATGACTTTACTAAAGTCGTTCAAAACTCTTCTATATAAAGCAATCACCTTTCATTCCCAAATCACATCTTATCACAAATCACAATATTCCAAAACAAATGGCAACTAAGCCACTTAGCTCGCGTACCCTGATTCCTATCGTCATATTCATTATCGTCTTGTTACACCCCATGCATCCGCAATCTGAAGCGGCTATCTTAAATTCTCACGGTACGGTCTTCTCTTCTTAAATGGTTGGATATTAGAATAAAGTTTCATAGATTTGTTGTTTACAAAGGCTGGAAAATGAATTAATTTGTGTTTTGTTTATGCAGAGTTATATCAAAACCATCGTTATCCGCCATGTTTGTGTTGTCAGACAGAAGCACCACCGCCGCCCCATTGCTATTGTGCATGCTTTGTGACCCATGGGAACAAGTCAACTTGATGTTTACAAAATTCAAGAAGAGTTTCACAAGACACGTTAAGAATAACTTATGTTTCATTGTTTCTTAAAGATGTACACGCGTTGATCACACATAAAAAATAAAAGAAGAAGAAGAAAAGCAATAATTGATTTTTGTTACAATTATAATATGCGATATGTAATACAATTTGTTTAAAAAAATGTACTTTTTTTTGCTTAACCGAGTTTGACACTTATACACATCAACATCAAATCTGTTTATTTAACAAATCTACTAGAAGTCAATAAAATAACACTACAAGTTGTATATAGAAAGTGTAGAAAAATCAACTTAGCTATAATAACCTCATTATTCTAAGCTTGTAGTATGAATTATCACCTTTAAATAATTAATCTCGGATTGCATTTAAAACCCGATTATTTCTATAATTTGTTTTTAAAAATATGCCTAGTGTGTCTGGTTGACAAGTCAAACTTAATAAACCCTTACACAAGTGATATATGCTATATATGTATCCTTATAAAGAAAAAAAGTAAGATCTAGAACTGAGTAACCAAGCCCAACCATAGCATTGTAAATTACTTGTAACAAAATCCAACTTCTTAAGATGTATTTCTTTCTTTTTGTGTATAATTATATGTTTATGTTTACACTCTACTATTAAACATTTGATTGCATGAAAAAAAGAAACACATTCAAAAAAACGTTAGCGACGGGGATCTCCTATGAGAATCTTTCAAAGCTTCTGCATATTTCACTAACTCGGATTTTTGACCACCCATAGATGACGAACGCGACCGACAACCACCACTACCACTACCACTACCACCACAAACGTCGTCTTTTACAATGTAGTCAATATTATAAAAGCTTGAATCACTATGCCTATGCCTTAACTTTTTAGACCCACTTGTCGACGTTCTCGACCTTTGATTATCCGGAGACCAACAAGAATTCACGTCATCGCCACCTGATTCAGATCTCCCTCCACTATGAATTCGACGATGATTTTCTTTATCTTTGTCTTTATCTTTATCTTTTCCTTTTAATATTCGCATGAGTTTTCCAAAAAACTTATTATTTTTATGAGGTAACCAATCATCGGTAAATGATTCATCAAACTCACTAGAATCCATGTTGATTGAAGCTTGAGAATTTGACCATTGATCGGAGTCGATTTCTTGTAAATTGATCAAACCATTTTCGCTGCCACCCTCTTTGTTTGCGTATTCGAGGATTAGTTGTTTTGCCTTATGTTCTGATTTGGGGCTTAAGTTTTTACTGAGGTCTTTAGCGGTTGTTTTACCGGGTCCTGGTTGGTAATTCCGAAGCTCGTATCGTAAACATGCGTTGATCCATCTGAGGTAAACGAGTTCTTCAACATCAGCGCATCTGTCTACTTGAAGTCGCTCGATTTCTTTTGATAAATTTTCGTTTTGTTTCTTTAAGTTTTCACTTTCTTCTTTTAGTTTCTCGCCCTGTGGGTTTAATCAATACAAAAGCCGTGAGAAATGATTAGTGAATAATGGATTGTGCTAAACATATATTGAGGACCCAAGTTCCTCATTTTGCTTGCTTGTCACATGATATTAATACTCTTTTTTTCGTACTTAAAAAAAAGGACAAGTGTATAAGGTTATTTGGCTTGTAATCTTGTATGATATGTTAATAAGGTTATATATGAGCTTTTATACGACCATATAACTTTGTTGAAACTAATAGATGTGATAGTGATTTGTTGTGTAGAAGTTATACACTTATACGATCAGTATAACCTCATACAGTTAGTCTTCAAAAATCAAAAGTCATACATGACTTATATTCTTGTACGACCTATATGATGTGATTGACACATTGGTGTGTCGATTTGTAGGCCGTATAACTTTACTAGAAACTGATTGACGTGAGAAAAAGTCATACGGTCTTGTAATCTTAACCAACCCAAAAAATATCTTTGATTTGATGTTTTCATGGGCATGAGAAAATTTTAGAAGGTGACGCATGTTTAGCCAAACCAAAAGAACGTGCCAAATAAAAGAAAAATATGCTTACTTCGGCATCTTCTAACACGGATGTAGCCATGATTTGAACACAATCTAACCTATGATCCAAATCCTCCTTTTCTAATTGCAAATCATGGTTTGATTTTCTTAATTCTGCAACTTCAGCTTCTAAACCCTTTATTTTTTGCAGCTCTAATTCGATCTGTGGATCAATCCTGACATATTTATTTTCATCTTCTTGCATCTTTTGAACCCGTTGATGGAATTCCAATATTTGTTTCTTATTTTCTTCGCCTTCTGATTTAAGCTTCTTTTTCAACATCTTTATTTTGGCTCGTGCGTCGTCAAAATCTGTTACCAGTTTCTTATAATCAGCCATTTGTGCCTCTAGCCTCTTGTTATCTGCTTGTAATGACTCGATCTTTAGTTCAAAAAGTTTAGCTTCCATGTTATTCAATTTTAGACGGTTTTGAAGCTCCATGACTACAGTTTCTTGCTCTTTTAGACCATAGTATTCGAGTAACTTGATCTCCAAAGTACTTTCTCTCTCTTTAAGGTTTTTTACTGTGTTTCTTAAACTCTTGAGCTCTTGTTCATGGGTGTCTTTTTTTGCACACGAATATTCTTTTGGTGATTCATTATTCGCTCTTACAAATTCGGTATTGTTTGAGTTATGCAATTCCTCCTACACCATATCAAAATCAAAATTCTCTAAAAACAAGAGTTAAGATTACATGTCAAACAGGATGACAAAGATTCCTTGTGGAAGAAGGAAAGAATTGCTCAATTTGCATGCAATAACATGTCATGTATGAATTCATGCCACAAAAAGATATCCTTTACCCTTAATTTCCATAACAAACATTGCATTAATATTTAATGATCTTTAAAATGTTGAGTTTCTTCTTAAGGATTGTATTTAATTATATCAAGAATCTTGTATGATCTAAACATATTAACCTTGTGACAAATCCATTTTGAGGATAGATTCTTACATGTTTATCCTTTGCAAGAGGATCAAAACGGAGATGATTGCTTCGCGAATTCATTTGTTCGTTGCAATCTGAACACAAATCCATAATAATAACATGAACATGTGTTTTTCTAATTCAATAAACAATAAAACAACACGAACCTGAACGTGTCCGAGTATCATCCGGGGATTTAGAAGCCTTCAATCTTTTGTTTATGATCAAAGAATAAAGAACTCCACCAAAAGACAACGCTATAGCCACCCCAAATTTAAATATCACCGGAGTAATATCTCGGTTTTCATTCCCCATTTTTTAAAATAAATAAAATTTCACCATTAAGGCATGTTCTTGATAATCATCATCATCTTTTATCTATTCATCCAGAAAATTAACAAGTTATAAGCATGACCCATTTTATAAAAACAATGAATTAGCAAAACCCTTGATTGGTTTTGCATGTATGATGTTAATTTGATGATACAAAATTGAAGAAAGCTTACAGAGGGAGAGCTGATTCTTGAAGAGATTGATATTCTGGTGAAGAATCAGTTCCTTCTTCAAATTGGACAGACCGATAACGGTTGATATATGAAATGGCATTTTTAATATTTAAACGAAACTCCAAAGTAATTATTTAATGTAGAAACGGCATACGTTTGAACATGTGGATTATATTTGGTGTTATGTTTCATGTAGTAGATGTTGTGCTTTTTTTTTTATTCTTTTGGATGAGTTTGTTCTTGAAGAATCAGATGCCTAAGTTAGGTTTTAAACGTATGGTGAAGAGAACGGCATTTAAATGAGTTTGGCTATGTTAGTTATATATTTTTTCATAATTTTATTTTATATGATCTGACCTACCACTCGTATAGTTATATATTTTTTAACAATTTAAACTTAATTCACTTGTTGTCTGACTTTTAAATAAAAAGGAAATATTATATTAGAAGGGAATTACTTCACGTTGAAGCATGCTATCTTTTATCCTTGAGTGCTTAATACATTTTCATAAACTTAAGGATTTGGTGAAGTGTGAGTATTATTTATAACATTTTTAAGGGAAAATTTCCAAAATAATATAAGTGGGAACTGGGGAGAGAGATTTAAAAAGCGACTCACTCTTTTAGAAATGGCCAAAATGGCCAGTTTCAATCCTAAATTCACAATGAGATTCAACGTCAAATGAAGAACCGTCATGTGGCTTCAAATCTCATCGTCACGATAAAATTAAACTTAATCTAATATGTATTAGGACAGGTCTTCCTTGTAAAATTTCAAAATGGTGTAATTTTTGAAATCACTCTCCCCATTTGAGTTATTATAAGAATTTTCCCCATTTTTAATATTTTTCAATACATATTAGAAGTATGTCCTTTTTCAGCTTATTTTAAGCCCGACTTATTATTATTATAATTATATTTAACAACGATAAGACAAAGAACAATGAAAGTAATGGGTTATTACAAGTGACAAACATAACCCGAACCAACATATGCTATTACGCTCATATGAAATTGAAACCGAAAGTACGAATCAGTTTTTTCTAAAAGTAAAAAATAAGTAAAATTATGATTCCATAATTTGACTCCCTCGAGAGTTTCCAAATGCCTAAGCCACACAGTCAATCATAAGAGTAAGAGAGAGTAGACATGTTCCTCTTTTTGCGAGTGCTTCAGAGCCAAAAAAGCAATTCAAGATAAGTTGCTAAGTTTTGCTCTTAGCTACAAGATATTCTATTCAATTTGGAAAGCCATGAATAAGTTAGTTTTCATAAGTGATATGTGCTCCCCGCAAAGTCGAAGGATGATATCAAACTAGCTATGTTTAACTACATTCACGTCTTCTTCTTCTTCTTCTTCTTCCCTAAAACCCTTCATCCTCCTAGTCTCATAAACCCTAAAGAGAACCCCTTTGTTGAGTGACCCATGGGTCCCTTTACACTCGCACCTTAACCACCCTCATCAAACCCTTCCAAATCCCCAACCTTTACAAAACCTTCCACTCCACTCTCTCCACCGTCTACGACCCGCTTTCCGGCCGTCTCGTAACCCAAGCACTACCCGACAACAGACAACCCAGTTCTGACTACACCAACGCCCTCAAAGACGACAGGTCATACGGGTCTGTATTAAAAACAGGATACGGAACCAATAATAATATTATTAAGAAGAGTAGTAGTAGTAAGAGTAAAAGCAAGAGTATTTGGGTTTGTTCTGAGTGCGGGTACTCTGATGGAAAGTGGTGGGGGAAATGCAGGGAGTGTAATCATTATAATACCATGAAGGAGTTTGATGACGGTGGCAAGACGAGCGGGTTTCAGGTCTCCGAGAAGGTTACGCGCTCGTGGTTGCCGAAAGAGGGCGGTGAGGCGGGTCCGTTGAGGTTAACGGATGTTAACCGTGGGGTTAATCATTCCGATTGGCGGTTTCCCTTGTAAGTTAGTTAGTTTGGTTGTTTTGTACTAGGTTTTCATTGTTTTTAAGACTTTAAGTGTGTATATGTGTTTTTTTAATGTTTAGAACTGGATTGTTTGGAGATGAAGTTTCTAGGGTTCTTGGTGGTGGTTTAGTACCAGGTACACGATTAGGGGTGTCGATTTCTGTTTTGAGAGTTTGGGTTTAGTATAAACGGATTCGTGTCAAACCCATTTAGCTAAGCGGGTCATGCTCGTTTCAACTCGGCAGGTTCATTGGTTGGCCCGTTTGACCCATTAGTTTTTTTAATGCGAATATTGTTATAAATTAACCTGGTTGGGTAATTTATGTCAAAACTTAAAAAGATATTAACATAAGATTTTATTATTAATATGTAATATTTTGATATACATTAGTGTATTTTGTTGTAAATTTTTTAATTTTGAAGTAATAATATGAAAAAAAAGTTCGGGGAAAATGGGTTGTGTTTGTGTCAAATTGCGAATATATGTGCCGTGTTTGGCTTCATACGTTTGACACGGGTCAAATTTTCGGGTCTGTGTGGGGTTGACTTGCTAACCCGCAGAAACAATAATTTACACAGTAAGCTATTTTACACTCGTATATTGCGGGGGTATTTTTGTCATTTTGCAGGCTCTTTGGTTTTGGTTGGTGGTGATCCGGGTGTCGGAAAGAGTACACTAATGTTGCAGGTATTTTGGATATCATGACCTTTACTTAATCTGCACAAAACTTATCATTTGTTGTCTATGAATATAACTCTTTGTAATATTATTATTTAAACATGATAGGTTGCAGCACTTATAGCTGAAGGACAAGAACTCGGTAAACCGGCCCCGGTGCTTTATGTATCAGGTGAAGAGGTATAACAATAGTTAATCCACTTTCATTGTTAATATTAAAATTTATATTCATTACACACTTAGATTTATAACATTTTTAAAATTCTTTTAATACAGAGTGTAGAACAAATCGGGAACCGAGCAGATCGTATGGAAATCAACGCAGAAGAGTTGTTCTTATATTCAAGTACTGACATAGAGGTGCTTGTTTTGTTTCGTAGTTTTATAAATTAGATGGTAATGAACATATTTTATAACTTATAACTAATTATGATTTCAGGATATTTTGGTAAAAGCGCAGGAGCTCTCGCCACGTGCTCTAATAATTGATTCTATTCAAACGGTTCATCTAGCTGGAGTTACTGGTAGCGCGGGAGGTATCTACCAGGTTAGTGTTTTTGTTTTGTTTGATTTTTATTTTATTAAATAAAATTTGAAATTCATTTTGTTAGATATGATGTGGATTTTAAACGTTTACAGGTTAAAGAATGTACTGCTGCATTGCTTCGATTTGCCAAGAAAACAGACGTACCCGTATTTTTGGTGAGTATAAGAAGCGAGCCTTTTATGCTCGTTTATTGATTATTAATTTGTTATTTTGGATTGAAAAATCTATTTGGATTTTGTTCAGATTGGGCACGTAACAAAGTCGGGAGACATAGCTGGACCGCGCGTGTTGGAGCATATTGTTGATGCAGTATTATATATGGAAGTTGGTACCCTTTTGCTTTACAATTTTTATGAAGTATTTATAAAAATAATATGTTAAGACTTTTGTTATAGATATTTTATGATTATACAGGGGGAGCAGTATTCCTCTCATCGTCTTCTTCGTGCATTCAAGAACCGTTTTGGATCCACTGACGAGGTATTTTTCTTTTATTCTTGGTATCAAATCAAGTATATTTGGGTAGTTGAGAAGTGGCTATGTTTTATTTTATTTTTCAGCTCGGTGTGTTTGAAATGACGCCATGTGGACTACAAGCTGTCAAGAATCCGAGTGAGATTTTCTTGAGTGAGGAACGTTCGGATTCGGAATTCTTGGCAGGTCTGGCAATTGCTGTAGTTATGGATGGGTCCCGCACGTTTGTCGTTGAAATTCAGGTGCTTTTTGTTTAATTTCTTGAATTCTGTTTCAAATGTCGATCGTGTCAGGTTGTGGGTTGGTTGGTTGAATTGCTCCCAAACATGATCTTTTTTGATTAAACTGGTCAAAACAAACACAACCCGTTTAATTAAAAAGGTCATCCTACAAAAAGTAATCATTTAACTTAAGTTTTGAAGAATTTATATGCAGCTGGGGCCTCTCTCTCTAGGCAAGTGAATGGGGTTCAAGCAGGTCGAGCTGATATGATTATTGCTGTAAGTGATCATTAAAAGTACTCTTTTACAAATTTAATGAAAATTTATTACTATTTTATTTCTTTTTTTTTATGTAGGTTCTTATGAAGCAAGCCGGTCTCAAGCTCCAATCAAATGTAAGTTGCCGTTTCTTATAATTTGCTTCAAGAAAAATGGTTCATAGTTTTTCTTATTTTTATTATTACTACTACTATTATAATTATTATGTTAGCTAAATATTGGTTGTAAATCACAGTCGATCTTCTTAAATGTTGTTAGCGGGGCTTCTCTAACCGAAACTGCTGGTGATTTGGCAGTTGCAGTGGCAATATGTAGCAGGTATTCTGTATAGTTTCATATTGTTATAAATTCAGTATGAAATATGATGTGTTTTAAACTCATTGTGTCTGTGGGCCCCAGTTTTCTTGAGTTTCCTATCCCAAGCAATGTGGCATTTATTGGAGAACTCGGGCTTGGTGGCGAGCTTCGTATGGTAAGATATTGATTAATTTTTTATTTGGTGAAATAAACACGTGTACTGACGTTGGTAGTTATAGGTACCAAAAATGGAGAAGAGGGTGAGTACAGTGGCAAAACTTGGCTATAAAATGTGTGTTGTGCCGGTGCCGGCTGTGAAGCTGTTGAAAGGGTTAGATTTTGGAGAAATGGAGGTTTTGGGGTGCAAAGATTTAAAAGATGTTATAAACAGTGTGTTTGTAAGAAGTTGAGAGCTTCAGATGATGTTTTTTTTTGCATCATATTTGTACAGAGTGCCATTTGAACACTTCTTTAAGAAAAGTTGTACTATCTTTAAGGAGACAAATGGTTGATGTTTTTGGGATGTAAACAATCCGGTTTTTATGAGAAATTGCATCTTGTAACAAACGTATTTAGTGTTTCATATTTGTTTGTTTTACTTCCCATTTAGTTATTAATAGTATACTCATTGTTTTATTTCAAGTGTTAAAACTCAGTTTTTAGGTTGTTAATAAACCGGTTAGATCCAAAACAAATTGGTGAGTTTGAGATTCAAATGGTTACAAACTTTATACATATAGTTATTTTTTTATTATTTTTTCTTTTTTGAATGGTCACCTTCTTTTGTGTTTAGGTACATGTATTTAAGTCACCGAACTTCTTAAATTGAAGAGTCTCATTTCATTTTTGGATTATATATAATCAATAAAAATATTAACCTTATAAAACTTACAATACATTATTATTATTTTCATTTTTAGATTATATGTATAATCAATAATCACTTTAACCTCTTTTATATATATATATATATATATATATATATATATGGGAAAGTTAACGGATAAATGAGAATCAAGTAGAGTAATTATGTAATTAGATCATAGAGTAATTATGCAATTACTCTACATGTATATATATAATTACTGTACTTGATTATCACAATTAACACGTTAATTTCATTTTTATTTGATCCAAACTATCTATATGTGTATACATTAAAAAACTTTGCAATGTGAGTGTAAAAACACTATTCATCAAAAGTGCAAGTTTCTATGCATCATCTATAACCCTTTAGATCCAATTGCCTAATACTCTCCTCTAGAGGTGCACAAATCGGGTTCAAATGGAAAACCCGAACCGGTTCCAAACCGGTTTTTTCACACCGGGTTGTAAATGGCACCGGTTCCAATCAAGAACCGGTTCGGTTCCTGACCCGAACTGATGCCCAGATATGCGAACTTTTAAGAACCGGGTAGGGTATGAACCGGAACCGGTTTTTACGTAAAAACCGGTTCCACCGGTTTTTTTTGAAATTTAAATATTAGAGCCGTTAGGAACCGGTTCCAACGGCTATATAACCGTTTTTGACCGTTGGAACCGGTTTTTTAACTATAAATAGGTTATTTTCTTACTATAAATAGCAAGGTTTGTTTGTTTACTTGTTAAACCACTTCCAAAACTATAAAACACACTCCAAACCACAATTAACCTTAAACCGACAACAAATGGCAACCAATGATGACGTTGTTATGGTGATCGAAACAACAAGATGCCCCGATGTTTGGGTTCATTACGATTTGTGTCTCATGACCGACTCACATGAGTTGGCACGTTGCAAATATTGCTCGAAGTTTCTTAAAGCAGGGTCCAACTCTACATTACGAAAACATACGAATAAGTATTGTCGAGAGAAAAGAAGATTGGAAGCTAAAAAAACGGAAGTGGGAGAGTCGTCCGGCTCTACAACCCAAAAATAAGTATTCCCGGATTAAACGACGGACTTTGTTTTTTATGTTTTAGTTGTTATGTTTAGTATCGTTTATGTTTTAATAATGTTTGTAATAGTTAGTTTTTAAATATAGGAAACAAGTTATATATAGGTTTGTAATAGTTAGTTTTTAATGGAAACAAGTTATATATAGGTTTGGGCATCAAAAACCGGTTCCAACGGCTATATTACCGTTGGAACCGGTTCCAACGGATCTATTGTCTCAAAAACCGGTTCCAACGGCTATATTACCGTTGGAACCGGTTCCAACGGCTAATTGGTGTCTAAAAAACCGGTTCCAACGGCTATATTACCGTTGGAACCGGTTCCAACGGCTAGTTTGACTTTTGTTTGACCCTTCAAAAAAAACCCGTCGGAACCGGTTTTTCCGGGTACGAACCGAACCGGTTCCAATTAAGAACCGGGTAGGAACCGGGTTGGAACTGGTACTGACATAAAATAGGAGAACCGGGTACGATTTTCGGGTACAAAAATACCCAAACCGGGTATTGTTCCAACCGGGTTGGAACTGGAACCGGTTCCGGTTCGGTTCCACCAGTTAGGTTCCGGAACCGGTTTTTTTGTGCACGTCTACTCTCCTCTATCCACTCTGTAATCATGTTGCTCGCGTTTAGTTTATAGATGACTCTTCAACCATATTATTTATCAATGAGTCACTCATATTACCTATCAATCATTATTTATGTAATTTTAGGAAACTTGAAGTTTAATAATCTAAACAATCACTCATTGGCCAATACTAATTCATACTATTACATACACGGAATGGTTTTGCTTATTTATAATTGCATAACGCAACACATACTTTTTTAATATAGTTTCGAAGACATTCTAATGCACCGGATACACATGTTTTGACACACGTGTCTTAATGCGTATTTAATTTGTTTTAAGTTCTTTGATGAAATCACCGAATGTTGACTGGGCTGTGTTTCCACAACAACGCCCCTACGCATGTTTTGATTCACGTGTTGTGTTTTAATGCATAACACGCGGTTGTACTAGTTAAATTATAATGCAATCTAACGATTAAAACGTTTTAATTATTTAAAACCGTCAAACCAGATATCATCTAGTTAACTCACAAGGGAAAAAACAATGGCTTTTGATTTCAAACAAAGTAGAATAAAAAGTGAACTAAAACACATGTTTAATAACTAAATATAACACAAAGCATACCTATGTTATATTTTTGTTCTAAATATAACATAAATCATACAAAACTGATTATGATGATACATCTTCCTTATCAAGGTTCATCAAAGATGGAGTTCAGAACAACTCTTATACATAACACCGAGTTTCAAAAAAACCCCAAAACAAAACAGAAGAAAAACTTGACTTAGTGTCGGAAATGCCTCACGCTGGTAAACAAAAGCGAAACGTTATATTTATTACAACAATCGATCGCGTCTTTGTCTCTTATGCTGCCACCTGGCTCAGCAATCACACCAATCCCACTTTCACATGCTTCCTCAACTGCATCTTTCCATGCTGTTTGACATATCATTCACCAATTTAAAATATATAAAATCATGCTATTAAGCTGAATAATAAAATGAGATTGGTTGGGTAGCTAATTAGTTAGTTAATTACCGAAGGGGAAAAATGCATCACTAGCCAAAGCAGCTCCTTTGACCTCGTCTCCGGCTTTCCTTATAGCTATTCTTAAACTATCCACACGATTCGGTTGTCCACTTCCCATTCCTAACATACAGTTATTCTGCCACAAGATAACCATAATTACAGCAATGCCCTTAATGACATTCACCCAAATTCAAGCATACCAACGTAAATGCACTTGATATTTTTGAGGAAGACAAAAATACCCTTTTACCCATCATTGAGTGTTAAAAAAAACTAGGGTGTTTTTTGGTCTTTTTACAACATGTTTTTTGGGCGGATTTATTATTAAACGAAAAATGATACCAACTTGGTGTAGAGGTGTGCATGAAACCAAGATAATTGACAGTAACCGAAATCACCGACTTGTAACCGAACCCAACCCAAAATCAATGGTTTGGTTTTATGTTTGTCAAAAATCAAATTCCTGGTTCGGTTTCAGTTTGTGAAAGTACCGAAACCAAAAAAGACCGTAAAAACCAAACCAACTTTCATAACCAAACTGAACACATAATTATCATTTAACAGTGAAACTCAGGCCCAAATACATCATTTCGGGCCTCTTTTCCAACCCAAATGGCAAAAACCAAACTGAATCCATTGTAAAAAGCATGAAACCGAACTGTTTTGAAAGAACCCAAAAATTCTGTTCAGTTTGAGCCCAAAACTAACCCAAACTGACACATGCCTACTAGAGTGGCCCACAGTACACACAAAGTCCAAAAAAATACTAAGACAATTGCAATGATACTAACCTTCGCGATTACAATGGCGGTGCTTTTAACGTGTTTCACACACAACCATGCAAATTTTGCATCACTAAGCTCCTTTTCTTCTGGTGATTTTTCAGAAACTAAATCAAATTTAAATTTCTTCTGGTGTTAAATCATCTGAATCCTGAGCTAGCCAACCCCCGCCCACTTGTCTAAGTGATAACTTCCCTCTACTATTTTTCTTTGCTTCAAGAATCCTCAAAGTCTTTGACTTTCCACGTAGGATTTCAAGACCCTTTTGACTATAACCGAGAGCAACAACAATCTCATAAAACATACGGGTTTCACCATCTGTCGGGCTTCTAAATTCACGAATATCCTTAGCAAGTGCCTTTGTTACAAAATCATATTTACAAGAGTTAGTTACATTTAAATGCAACTTTTACTAAGGTTACTTGCATATGATTGTAGGAAATGACAAGAAAGAACCATTTTGAGATATAAAGACTAAAAAGGTAAAAGTTACTAGGCCTGTAAATGAACCAAACGTTTAGTGAACAGTTTGTGGACTGTTTAGCGAGAAGTTTGTTTACGTTCGTTATGTTTGTTAGCTTACATCCGTTTAAGTTTGTTCGTTTACGTTCGTTAATATTAAAGTTGTTCATTACAATTTAGTCTAGCTTTAGAAACTAAAATATTACCCATTACAAACAAGTCTAGATTTATTAACTTTTTAGATCCAACACATTGTTACATTTACTTTTAGTTGGTGTTAGCTCAGTTATGTTTGTTTATCCGCGTTCATTTATGTTCTTTTCTTTACGTTCGTTTATATCATTAACGAACAAATATAAAAGAGCACGGACAAGAAAACCTTGTTCGTTTAATTGTTCGTGTTCGATCGGTCGGTTAAAGTTAAACAAACGAACATGCTCCGTTCGTGCTCGTTGGGTTCATTTACAAGCCTACCAAGGTTACTTGCAAGTTGCGTGCAATTGTAAAAAACAAAAAATGAACCATAATTTTTAGACACAATGACAAAAAAGTACAAGTTACTAAATAAGTTGATGACATGGCATATTCAAGATATTATAGCATTGATATATTTCAACTAACCTCATCAACTTCTCTGTTGAAGGCACCTATACCACCAAACGCACTTACAGGATCAGCTTTTACAGCTAATCTATAAGCTTCAATTAGATCAGCACGAGAAGCAACCCCGCACGGGTTTGTGTGCTTTACAACAACACAAGTTGGGTTCTCAAACTCACAAACACAATTCCAAGCTGCATCAGCATCTAAATAGTTATTATATGACATTTCCTGCACAAAGAAAGGTTTTATTACATTAATCTTTAATAACATCAATATTATGGTCAATATTTGAACTAATAAAACGGAATGCTATAAACTCACTTTCCCATGGTGTTGAATAGCTGTTGCAATACCACCACCATTAACTTCTGACAAGCTGCTGTCAGTGTAAAATGCAGCCTGCTGATGTGGGTTTTCTCCATACCAAAGTGAACTTTTAAGTGAAAGTGGCACTGTGAAGCTAGGTGGAAATTTATCTTCCAACAATATTAAGATAACAGTAAGTTTTCTTGTACTAATAAAGATAATCGAAAACTTGTTAAATTAATAATTTTTTATGAAGTACCTCCTTCAGTTTGCTTCCACAACCACTCAGATACTGCAGAATCATACGCTGCGACATGTTGGAAAGCTTTCCATGCAAGTTTCCTTCTAAAATGTTGGTCATCTTTGTTTCCTTTAAGGAATTCTAGGAGTAGAGGGTAGTCTTGGGAATCAACAACTACCAACACATCCTTGTGATTCTGTTCAAAATAGTTTAAATACAAGAAAAACATTTATTAAGAAGCAAGAAAATCATTTATTAAGAAGTCATTGCATTTCTTATTAAACATTATATACTTAGTACATAATTTATTTTAAAATTGTAAACTAACAAACTTTAGTTAGAACAATAACCTTTGCTGCAGCTCTTATCATTGTAGGGCCACCGATATCAATGTTCTCAATCCCATCATCAAATGAAATTCCATTTGCAGAGGTAACTTTTTCAAAAAAGGGATATAAATTCACCACCACCAGTTCAAATGTACCTTTATTAACGCTTAAAAGTTGATTAAATGTATGTACATTCAATTTAAACCATTCAACAGGAATATCAATTATGTAGCTTACTAATGCTGTGTTTTTCTAGTGCTTCCATGTGATGGCTTTGGTCTCTTCTGGCAAGAATACCTCCGTGCAGATTAGGATGTAAAGTCTTTACACGACCATCAAGCTGCAAAAGATGGTAAAAGGAACTAACTTTAGAACTCACATGTAACCATATGAAATATGCATTTTTTATGCTTTAGAGATTTTTACCATTTCAGGAAACTTGGTAAGTTCTTCTACTTTTGTAACGGCAATTCCAGCTTTTTCCAACGCGGACGCTGTTCCTCCAGTCGACACAATTGTATATCTGCAGGTTCAGGTTAAAGACTTCACAATTTTGACTTAAAAAACTTGACTTCATATATTTGAGTCAACAAGTTTGACTTAATAAAATAGCTTACAGTTAAGCAGCCAAATCTATATCAAATATCTTAAATCTAGAGCTTAAATGCAACGTGAATGGACGAAAACAACTTCTATAAAAGAATGAGTAGTGCTTTACCCTAATTCTTGAAGTCCAGCAGCAAGAAGATCCAAATCTTTTTTGTCTGACAACGAAATTAAGGCCTGCTTACTTGCTGAAAATGAGTTACCATAAGTAAGATGGCAATCAAAATGAGTTAGGTATAAAGATGATAAGTATGATTGACTATGAAGTCCAACTAGTTGGCCTAATAGTACTTTCTTACGGGTGCGCCCGGTTCGGTTTGAGTCAGTTTTGGGTTAAAACCAAAACTGTGATTTTTGAAAATTTAATGTATTTTCAGTTTGAGTTGGGCTCGGTTTTTTCGGTTTTGCCATTTGAGCTCAAAATATTGAGCTAAAAACGCTTGGTCAAACAAAAATGAAATTGGACCTAATCACCTAAATCATTTTGTTAATTATTGACTAATTGATTATTATGCTTTAAAGCTTAAATATCTGAATTACATTACATATTTATTAAATTCTTATAAGTTACTTTAAATAAAACATTGAAAAATGAAAATTCAGTTTTTTTTTTTTTTGGTTTTTATTACATGTTCGATTCGGTTTTTACAAAAAACATAAAAACGAAGAGAAGCCGTCAGTTATCCAGTTTCACTAATTTCAAAGTAAACGTTCAATTTCATAACATGTAAACTAATTTCATGCACTAATTGAATCAAAATTAATGTTCAATACCGCTTAGAGAATCTGTAGAGGCAGAGATGGTTTCAGAAGATTCAGTCGTGGCTTTGTTACGGTAACAATTCAATCGAAATGGATAGGTTACAAGCTGGATTCAATAAACGAACTGTGAGTTGCAAAATGTAATTATTATTAAATAATTAAAAGCGTAAGAGTTACGAACGAACCTGGTGAGAGTTTCTGAGAGGTGAGAATTAGTTAGCCGGAAGTGAAAGGTTTTTGGCGGAGATGTACGGCTGATTGCAAAATGTAATTATTATTATACAGTTGACTTTTAAGTTTGTTACGGTTGACTTTGATTGTTAGTCATAGATTTAACCAGCTCTATTCTGCATTTCTGCTAGTTAAGAGTTAGTGTGTTTGTATAGGTGTATATAGAGTCATGCTGTTGAGTTATTCATTTTAAATCAACCAAATAAACTGGCCAATAATGAGAAAATAATTACCTCCTCTCTCTCTCTCTCTCTCATCAATTAAAGTACACGAAATCATCTCATTCGTCATTTTCTTTCATTATATTAACGTTTTAAAAGCGATGAAAAGATAACACTAAAATAAGCTTAAGCTTATCTGAAAACAAATAAAATGTTTATTTATATTTGAAATTTTATTTCAAATTACTCATCATTTGAGATCCACTGGTACAATGAGTAAATTTAAAAGAATAACCTTTCTCTCTCGCACTTCACGATCGACTTGCATACACCCTGTTGTGTTTGTAGGCCTTGTTGGCCCGGTTTATTATATGAAGTCCAAAGGGTAGATGGGTGTAGGATGGCCAGACCGAAGCCTGGCCCGGTTTTGATTTCTTGTTTAATAAGATACAAACCCTAGTCGTATCTCTGTATATATTTAACGTTATGTACTTGTAATCGTTGTCACTCAATAAAGAAATACCTAGTTGCCACCCGTGGACGTAGGTCAGTTTAGACCGAACCACGTTAAATTCTCGTGTTCGTTTATTGCTTTCGTGTGTGTGTTTAATTCTATTTTTGAAATTTTGGAAAATCTTTACATGTGTAGAGTTGTTTCGATATGCTTGCTATTAAAAGTATGGCAACTTTATTATAATGACCTATTTAGTACATAAATAAATAAGACGATACATCAATACAAATTAACCCATAAAACTACCTTAAAGAAAAACACAGGGACTTATAAATCATTAAAAAAAAGAAAATTTTTTTTTCATTTTAATACCATCTTCTTTTGTCATGATATGTCCCTTTGATTCCAACAATTTTCATCTCATCATATACGACTTGTCTGTTCTCGATACTTACCAAAATGTTGCAAAGGTCCTAGGATGTAGTAAGTGGGGTCCTAGAGAATAAGCCTGGTGATTAGAAAACACGTCCTACATTTGAAAGCAAGCATGTGGAGATAAAGTACATTTGAAATGAACATGTGTATCGGCATGTTCTTGCACATCATCAAGTACTAATAGCAAGCCAACATGTTCCTACATTGATCCATGTATATCAACATGCTTTATATTTGTATTTTCCTTAATGTGATCATGAGTAATTAAGTATCAATCTAGACACGAGGTTAGTAGTACTTCAAAATAGGGTATTCTTGTTTTTCTAATCAATAAAATAAAGTGAAAAACCCATTAATTATTGGGTCGTCTGGCAAACATGGTTCATCCGAGGGTAATAAAGAGGATGACGACGTGGAGTTACAGAATCACACAAAAGAAGTATAATTTAGTAGTGATAAAGTAATCTTTTTGTGTTTTGGGGATTTTTTTTATCCAAGTTCCCATATTTCATTATTAGTTAAATACATGAATCCTAATAAATGCATCCATTGTTTTTATTTTTATATTATGCATGCCGAGCCACTGGGGTAATGTTCAATGGTTGTTTGTGATAGTCATGTCCATATCGAGTCATGTGTTGTTTCTAGTCAATATTCCATTTTTCTTGCTAATTTGTGAGCTTTCCTAATATTTTATTTTTCACCATTTACAACTCAATGGGGGTAATCATGATTTTAGATTAAATCTGCTCGTTAAAAAGTTTACATTTAGTTGAACTTAAACAACCTTAAGCCTTATAACAAGTTCATTTAATAAACGAGCCAAAGATTAATGTCTCACATATATCCTTTTGTCCTAGCTGCGTGCCCTAGCCTTGTTATGAAGGGGACACTCCCCAAATTAACTCAAACCCGCCTCATTTTTATAATGAACACAAAGGCATCTAATTCAATTACGACGGTGTTTCCAAACTACTCAATTTAATTTCCAATTCTTTTTTCACTGTTCTTCTAGAACAAAGTCTTCGAATTCACAAACCCGAAATTGTATCCAGTTTCACAATTGGATTCAACTGTGCTGGTGTTTCCGAACTACTCAATCTACCCTTATAAGTGGGTCTTTTCTTTAAATTTTAATAATACTTGCTTTATAAAATTAAAGTGTAGCTATAGATGAACATCAAACATTATTTTACCGAGTATCGATACCAAACCCATACCAACCGAACACATATATATCGGTACCAGTATTCATTCTCATGTTTTCAGACACACTACCGTTATTTTCTATACCAGGTTAGAGTCGATGTTCCACACAGTTGGAAAAAATAATAAAAATAAAAAATTATTATATGTAATACTTAAATTCAGTTATTTCCTATAATAATTTTTATTTACGACTTTTTAATAGGTTTTTGATATATTATGCACTATAATTTTAAGATAAAAAACAAACGTTGGTGTTTGATTTATTTAAAATAAAAAATTTATACTGATTGTTATATTAAATATTGTGTGTGTTAAAATGATATTTATAATAAAATGTTTTCACATATTTAAAAACTAAATTTACAAAGACTAATGTTTAGTTGTAAAATAAAATAAATAAAAATATATGATATTTTAAAATAAAATGAAAAATGATGAACAATCTTAAATAGTTGTGTTAAATATATATGAGAAGACAATGTGATATTGAGAATTATGAAAATGTTAACAGTTAAATATAATTTTGATTTTTATAGAGGTGGGGTACCAAAAAGACCCGGATACCCTTAAGTATTACCCGCGGGTCGGAGAAGAACCCCTCATATACCACCCGCGGAACATATGGATCACCCGCACAACATGGTGGAGGAAGAACATCCTTACACCACACGCGGAAACATCCTGGCACCCTCAGACGTCATCCGCATGACAAGACATCTGTCCACTTAGATGACCAGGAGACAATGCCAACAGGACAACTGCAAATAACTAACTACCTTCTAGAAAAATAACCACGATTGTTACTTGGAGAATACTTGACTCGTCAACCAATGAATGAAGGACATCTGGCTAAGTTGTTATAACCGTGCACATGGCCAGGGTTTGATTTGTCCTATCGTGAAGGGACGTGTGTCCAAGTTGTTATACCCATACACATGGGACGTATAGCTCAACCTATCACAAAGGGACACACGTCCAGACGGTTATTAAGATCTTCTAGAAAGGGACAGCTGGCCTAATCAGAATTTCCACATCATTCGGCTATAAATACTCTCTCAATCTCCCATGAGGTATTCTTTCACTCTCACCGTACTTACTCTAATACTTTAGTACTTTCTCTAAAGAACTGTAGTTATTCTCACGCCGGAGGGTGGTTACGGGAAGACCCCCCCCCCCTCTTGTCCTTCCCGTGACGAGACTCACGGTGTTTCTTTGGCAAGTTCCGGTCACTAGACTTTGGGAAGTTATACTCATATTGTGTTGGTTGTTATCGTATCCTACCCTGTGGACTCATTGGATCAGGACTCGTTAAGAGGATCAGATCCGTATTTCTTCAATTTTATACTTTAAGGGAATTGCATTTATATGTGTTAAATAAAAAAAATCTAACACAATTACATATTTAATGGAGTTGGTTTCAAATATGAGGTCTTGGTTTCAAAACTCGTATCACACAATAATTCATTTTTCAAAATCTTTATAAGCTCACCTTTTCAAGAACTTCAAGATGTTTCATGGACACTCCACGAGAAGTTCAAGACCCGTGTAACTATTTCATTCATTATTCTATTTTATAATCTTCGATTAAAAAAAACATAGGTTGAACATATAGATAATTTGTTTCTAATACGCTTATAGTGCAGGTTTCTTCGTTATAAATTTAATCTTTTGAAAAACAAACTAAAAAAAAAGTGAAATGTTTGTATAAGCATAAAAAACATATATCAAAACAAGTTGTACAAGTGGTAACACGAAAGCAAAGGAAGGCACGACGTTATCTAATTGTGCCACACACGAATAATAAATAAAATACAATAAAACAATAATAATAATAATAATAATAATAATAATAATAATAATAATAATAATAAATCGAAATCCCATCATCCCCAATTTCATTCATCTTCTTATTCTTCTTCTCTCACTTGCCGCATGCAATCAACCAATCACTCGTGTGATCTTTTAATCACCGCTCAATCCCTCCGGGCCGTCCGAGTCACCAACAACAATGACTCGGCGATGCTCTCATTGCAGCAACAACGGCCACAACTCACGCACCTGTCCCACTCGTGCCGGTGTCAAGCTCTTCGGCGTCAGACTCACCGACGGCGGCTCAATCATGAAGAAGAGTGCCAGCATGGGCAATCTATATCAATCATCCAACCCTAGCTCCCCTGCTACCTCCGACCCTATCATTGACGGTTACCTTTCCGATGATCCGGCTCACGCCTCGTGTTCCGCTAAACGCCGAGCCGATCGCAAAAAAGGTTATATTATTAAATTAAATCTTGTTTTTAATTATTGTAAACCTAATTTGATTGGATGATTATACGTTTAGTTACAGTATTCATACGGAAGTATTGTTATAATGATAATATAAACGTGGTTGGTGCTTTTGAGTGGATGGATAACTTAATTTGCCTTTATCTTTATCACCTTTGGTGTTGTTTTAATTATTATGTCACTCTCATGTGATCTCACCTATTATTTATTTCTCCTTTTGGGTTTCTCTCAGAGTATATGAAAGTGTTTGTGATTACACTCTACCCTTGTAACAATTTGTCTTATGTATTATTATTTATATTATTCTGATGGATTGTTTACAAATTCGTCCTTTTGATACAACTGGGAAATAAGAATAAATATTGTTACGGGTTTGAAGGTGTTGAGTGCACGCTTGCTTGTTCATATCAAAGAACTCTGGGGGCTTTATTGTAACACCACTGAAAGTTGCTTCAGATTTCCATGATTGATGAAAGTTGTATGCAAATTGAAGTTGTAACGGATTGTCAGTGGTAGCTCCTGTTGAAGAGTGGCACTTTGGTCTGTCAATAGGGATGGCAAATATACCTGAGCCCGACGGGGATTCCGGTGTGGGATTGGAAAAAGAAAATATTTCGTCGGTATGGGATTAGGTGATATCATACATGATTATATGCCTGAAAAGTTTTATTTTTATTTTTAGTTTCCATCAAGCGTTGGCCAGTAATGTTTCCGTCTAATAGTTTTGTTACGTAGAAAGATATGTATTTTGATGATGTTATTTATATTTGTATGCTACAAGGTACAAAATTATCTTTTGAGATTTATCTCATAGTGAAATTTACGAATATCAGATATTCAAACATGTTATGGTGGCAATGATACGTACCTAATTCATTCTATTTTAATTCATTGTAGTTGTTAAAAACATACAAGCTATATAAGAATTAGAATGGAAAGAAAAAAAGTATATTTGAAATCTTTTTAACAAATTAATGGGATACCTGATACCATTAATTTTTTGCTGAGGGATTTCTATTGATATGATTGTCTAGCTGTAGACAGTTATAACCTTGATGTTGCTAATAATAAGATCATAGTCTTGACATATGATATATAATGCATTAAATATTTGCAATTTGATTTATTGCAGGTACACCTTGGACCGAGGAGGAACATAGGCTGTTCCTGCTCGGTCTTCAAAAGCTGGGGAAAGGAGACTGGCGTGGCATAGCACACACTTATGTCTTGTCCAGAACACCCACGCAGGTTGCTAGTCATGCCCAAAAATACTTCATAAGACAATGCAGCGCTTCTAGAAGAAAAAGGCGGTCCAGCCTTTTTGACATGGCCCCAGACACGGTTTGTTTCGCTTCTTATGTTTGACATTCGGTTATGTAACTGAATATCTGATTATTATAACGTTTTCAATTCATGGATATCGAGTTTCTTATCGTTACAAAATTAAATGATTGATGAAATATGTGTGTAATGTTTAACAGGCGTTAGAAGCACCACCGGAAGATCATTTTATGCTCCCACCACCCGTGGCGGGTGCAGATCATCTGGAGACCTCCAACTGTTCATTAAAACTTTCTCTAAAACCCGACTCTGACCAATTAATGGAGGCTTCTCCAAGTGAAGTAATAAAAGAAAACACTAAAGAAGAAACTTTAAAGCCCGGAAACAATCTTCCGCCGATAATACCCACTTTTTATCCGGCTTATATACCGATTCCATTCCCGGTTTGGCCATCGGTTATGGCCCAATTCGACGAACCAACTAACAATGCGGGGCCCGACGTGAAGCATCGGGTCGTGAAACCCATTCCTGTCCTCTTGAAAGAACCGATGAATTTAGACGAATTAGTCGGGATGTCGAAACAGCTAAGCTTAAAAGATAACAGTACAGGGCCCGATATGAAGCATATGGAGCCGTCACCATTGTCGTTGAAGTTACTGGCCGAACCCTCGAGGCAGTCGGCGTTTCATGCTAGTGTCCCGGTGGTTGGTAGCTCCGGTGTAAACAAGGGTGGTGGTGCTGATGATGTTGGTGGTGATGGTTTGATTTGATGTGGTTAAAAGTTGAAAATTGAGGTGATATTTATTTATTTATTTATCTACATGGTTTGGTTTACTTGTTCTCTTCGAGCTTGCTCATGTTAGATTAGTGTGTGCAGTGGCGGACCCAGGATTTTTTGTCAATGGGGTCCCAATTTTTCCGGTTTACAAAATTTTTCGGGTCGGTCGTTATTCGGGTCGGGTCAAGGCGAGGAACACAATAAAACACGGAACTATGGTGTCATTGGAAACGAGTAAGTAGAAAGAATCTAAATTACAAACTAGATGAAACATACACTTTTAATTCATACCCGAAAAACATGAACATAATCTATATATATGGTCTTACATAATTGACCAAAACATGAAAAAATAACTCTAACACAAATAAATGATTAATTATAATATACATACACAAGGTAAATAATAAAAGAATATGCAAAATCCATGTTAACATTATATATGTTGCATGGTGATAATGACTATATGAGAGAAACTAACAAAAAGCACAAATACCCTAATTGAATAACTAAGACTAGGATATTAAAAAAACAACAAAAAAGGAGTATGGTGAGGCTTGAACCTACAACCTCTCACAAGTAAAACAAGGGACTTTCCACTGTACCAGTTCAATCTTAATAGTATGGGTTCCAAGTATTAATTTTTATGGGGTCCTTACAAAATTTAATATACCGTCTCTAAGTAATTTTTAAAAAACATCGGTGTCCCGGGACCCCGATCGGACCTATGTGGGTCCGCCCCTGAGTGTGTTCTATTTTTTTTTTTTCATAAATATGTTTGATTCTTTTGTATTAAACGGGCTGATAGGAAAAATAATATAAAGGTGTTTATTAATAATTGCATTTGTTTAACATGAGTTGACATTATTGCTTGGTACCGATACCAAAATGCTCGTTGCACGTTTCGGTACTGGCCACCCGGTACTATTTGCTCTTTCCTAAATGCTCGTTGCACGTTTCGGTACTGGCCACCCGGTACTATTTGCTCTTTTCTACTTCCGATTGTATTTTGTATCTTGATATATTAGGGTACAATGATTATGTTAGGAAGTTGTTTTGATTTGATAAATAGTTATCGTCACTCAAAAATATTACCTAAGATTTTACTACAGATAACGCCAATGTTACTGTATATGTTTGTACTTCACATTTTGCTCAATAATGAATTTGAATCTGTACCTTTGAGCTAAAATTTTTAATTTCCACTTTTTAACGAATTCGGTACAATTCATTGCGGCTAGGTTCACAGGTTTGGTGCAGTTCATTTTGAAACAAGACATAACTGAAACCAACAATAATTTTCAGTTTAAAAAAAAGATTTTTTATTTTTTTATTTTTTTTTTGGATTTAAGTCTTTAACCACAGTTTTCACGCTTTAGACAAAAAAAAAATCATTTCTTATTTTATCATCGCTTTTAAAAAAATCCAAATTCATGTCCAAAATCTCTTAATGATAGTTACATTTGATCTAACCAATAACTATATATTTTTCTGATTATATGTTGAATCACTAATCACTAATAGATGTAATGCATGACGCTTAAATTGTTTTTATAGTAACAGACGAATTATAAGTCTTACCATTTTTTATACTTTAAATGTCTTTATACTAGATAACAAGTCAAACGTCTACCATTATTTATACTTGGAGGAAAATATCACCGTTAGTAATTTGGACACAAGTTGATAAACAATCCGAATGACCACAGGAAAACCCTTCCAAGTGGTAGAGTTGCCTGAGCATAAACCCCAGGACGACGGCGTTCTTTTCCCGGTGGTGTTATTGCCAAACACCGATTCTACTACAATACAACTCACTGCTTTTGAAGATGCGATCAGAGATCATAAGCCATGGTTGGAGTCTCTTCTCCTCAAAAGTGGTGCTATTCTCTTTCGTGGTTTCCCGGTTATATCTCCTTCTGACTTCAACAGCGTTGTCAAAGCTTTCGGCTTCCCTGAATTGAGCTACGCGGGTGGCGCAGCCCCTCGAACCCAAGTTGTTGACCGGGTCTACACGGCAAATGAAAGTCCTCTTGATAAGGAAATTCCTTTCCATCATGAGATGGCTTATGTAAGTTACTTGAGTCTATACCAATAGCTTTGTTATAATTGGATTTAATTTACTAGGTACGTTTGTTTGTTATAACTGGTTTATTTGTAATAAATCTTGCGTATAACAGCTTCCAAATCCCCCTACCAAGTTATTTTTCTTTTGCGAAGAAGAACCAAGAATCGGGGGTGAAACTCCAATAGTTTTAAGTCATATCATTTATGAAAAGATGAAAGACAAACACCCGGATTTCGTTGCGAAAATGGAGGAGCATGGTTTGACGTATATGAAAATAGCAGGTGATGATGATGATCCATCATCCTATACTGGCAGTAGTTGGAAGTCAGCATACAAGACTGATGACAAGAATATTGCAGAAGAAAGGTATGCATGCATGTTTGCTGAGATGATTATCCACTATGCTACGAACAAACACAAATGAAAACAAGTAAACGAACACAAGAGATATAACGTACGTGGTTCAATCTAGGTTTGTCCTACATCTACGAGCGACAACTAGGGTTCTTTTATTAAGTGATAATGTGATACATTACAAAGTAAAGAATGGGATCTATATATATAGGTAAAACCTATTTAGGGCTAACCCTAGGAAACTTAAGCTACAAGTTAACTAACTATCCCTATTAGAGCTAGGGTCGGCCAAACCCTACGGCTCCTTCGTCTGACCGGCTTGGCCCACAGTGAGCCGAAGCCTACATAACTCAGCACACTATAGTTACTATTAGAACATCTACGTGGCGTACAACGGATGAGATGATTACAAACTTCCTTGTTGTGGAGCAAAGTTTATTCCTCAAACCAGTGACAAACTAGTGATGTGGACAATATATTCTCTCTCTATCTCAAATACACATATAGATATATTATATAGACATATATTATTTTAATGGGGTTTTGTTGGAGGTTTGTTGTTGTGGAATAAATGGAGGTTATTGAGAAAAATTTGAAATCTAACGTGAAGCTGATGTGACGGTTTGTGAAAGTTTGTCGTTATAGATGCTCTTATATTGTTTATCATTTATATTTAGCTATTATTTTATCTATAAATAATAGTAGTTATTCGCGGTTTATTTTTATCACTAAATGGTTACCTTCATTAGTTGGTTCATTTGTTATAATTTATATTGTAATCTCTTTCAATTATTCAATACACAGTAAATATATAGTAAATATATGATGTATATTTATAATAAGCCAATCATCGATTTATGTTTGGGGATTGATAGGGCTGCGAAGCAGGGGATAAAGTTGGAATGGAGAGGAAATGGTGCTAAAATGATTTCAAGTCCGTTACCGGCAATCGGGGTTGAGGAGAGTGGCCAGAAAACATGGTTTAATAGTCTTATAGTTACTTACAATGGGCCGGCGACTGATAAAATTGGCAATCGGAATACATCAGTGGAGTTGGGTAATGGTGAGCCTGTGGATGACAATGTTGTGAAAGACCTTTTGAAAATCATGGAAGAAGAATGTGTTGCAATACCTTGGAAGAAAGGTGATGTTTTGTTGATTAATAATTTGACGGTTCTTCATAGCCGACGACCTCTTATTAAGCCACCCCGTCGTATATTGGCTTCATTGTGCAAGTGATTCGAAAAAGAAGATACGTTGTTTTTTTTGGTGACATATACTCTATATATTTTGTAGTACTTGAGGTATTAATGTGTTTTGTATGTTGTGATTTGGATACTCTTGTTGAAGTATTAAGCATTAGAGGTGCACATTATCGTTTTTTTTTAACCCGGAACCGGGTAGCAACCGTTTTTTTGTATTCGGGTACAGAATGGAACCGGTTCCGGTCAGGAACCGGGTAGGAACCGGACCCGACCCAGTGGAGAAATATGGGAACCCAATGGAACTGGGTAGGGTAGGAACCGGACCCGGGTTTTACGTAATAACCGGGACACCGGTTTTTTTTAAATTTAAACCATTTGACCGTTAGAAACCGATTCCAACAACTATATAGCCGTTTTTGACCGTTGAAACCGGTTTTTTAACTATAATCAAGTTACAAACATACTATAAATAGCAAGGTGTTGTGTATAAGTTGTTAAACCACTTTCAAAACACTAAAACACACTCTAAATCACAATTAAGCTTAAACCGACAAACAATGGCAAGTAAGGACGATGTTGTTATGTTCATCGAAACAACACGATTCCCCGAGGTTTAGGTTCATTACGATTTGTGTGTCATGACCGACTCACAAGAGATGGCCCGGTGCAAGTACTGTTCCAAGTTTCTGAAAGCGGGGTCGAACTCCACCCTTCGCAAACATACCAATAAGTATTTTCGTGAGAAAAAAAAGTTTTGATGCCAAGAAGGCAGAAGCGGGAGAGTCGTCCGGCTTTACAACTCAAGCACCTACCGCCGCTGGTAACAACGCTTAATCGTTGTAGAATGTTGGATTATAATGACGGACCTTGTTTTTTATTTTAACTTGTTTTGTTTAGTATCGTCATGTTTTAATAATATTTGTAGTATGTGTTGTTTTTTATAATAAAATGTTCGTCGTTATTGTAATCAATTGAAAAAGTATCAACAAATAAAAAAGACTAATAGTTACTAGTAATAAACAAAGCAAAACTAGTTAATAAACAAAGCAAAAATAGATATTACTTGAAATTTGATAGTGTTACAAATTATTTTACTAAAACAAATAAAAATTACAAGTCTTCTTAGTCTTCATCCTCGTCTTCTTCACCACCCGAATTCCCGGAAGAAAGCCTTTCCTCCACCTCCTTGTAACAGCCCGTTTTTCGGGTTTCGGTTAATAAAAGAAAATATGAGTTATTATAAGTCGGGCTAGTGTTGGGTTAAATGGATATGGGTTATAGACTTGGGTTATGAAGGAAGGAAGGAAGGAAAGACCATGGGCTTAAGCCCATGATCCATAAATATATAAACCTTTAATCACCCATTTAATTTCATTTCACACATATTCCATACACCACCAAAACACACACTTAGCTCTCTCTCATCTTGCTCTCTCTCTAGCCAAAATCACCAAGGAAAACCGATCCCGATACAAGGTAATGATAGTATGATGTTGTATGAGCTTAAACTCGTTAGATATGGTCACAAAACGACGAGCCGACACCGTTAAACCGTTTAAATCACGAGATCCGGGTGAAATCGGGTATAAACCGAACCTAAGATGAGCTTAGGGATCACCCTAGCTCAGATCTGGATCGAACGGGGTGAAAAACGGTGAAGAAACGAGTCAAAACTCGTTTTTCCGGCGAAACCGAGTTTTTCAGGCGATGGCGCCGGAAAGGGTACGAGAATAAGGGAATGTCAGATAATGTTCTGACATTCTCTGACCTAACTCTAGTTCGTTAACGGGAAGTTAACGAACTAGAGGTGATTCGCTAGCTGATTCGTCTAAGGGAGCATAACGAACTAGCTTTGGTTCTTGTTCAATTCGTTAAGGGGAAAAGATAACGAATCACTCTTGATTCGTTATAGTCAGTTCGTTAAAGGAGATAACGAATTAGAAGGACCAATTCGTTATGCAGACTGATTCGTTATATAGACTGATTCGTCAAAATGACTAGCTTGTTAGAAAGGTCCAATTCGTTTAATAACCAATTCATTAAAGGGTTCAATTTGTTACAGGAACCAGTTCGTTATGATGAGTCAATTCGTTAAGAATAAGTAACGAACTAGAAGTTTAACATAATGATAGAACAGTCCCTGGACTTAGAAAAAGAATGATATACAAAGAAGCCCTTGAACTTTTAAGTTAGTAAATTAATTAATGATTTAAAATTCTAATGGAAAATGTGTTAAGACAGCTCGACCCCAGCCAGGGGCTCTGCCCCTTGGACCCCGCTAGGGGCTGCCGCCCCTAGAACCCCGCTGCCAAGGGCGCTGCCCCCGGACCCCGTTCGTTGAGGGTAATAATTAAACTAGAAAGACGATATGGGTAGTGATAGTTTATTGATACGTATAATTGTTATACAGTTAGTCGTGCACAACTCAAGAAGGGAATAACGATTAACGGTGAACGTAATCGAGTTCAGGTGAGTTTTAGCCATATTCCTTGTTATGTTTTCGGGGCTGTGTGCATACTTTATGTGATTAGTTAATACACTTATCCTAAGTGATAAGTGTATGCCATATATGATTTATGTGAAAGGTATGATTGACTGCTTGTCGGTACATGAACGTTCTTCGGATATTGCATGTACTGCCAGGTAAAGGTTTGATGATGAAATTGTTGTATATGAAGAATGAATGATGTATGTATGTATGAAACTTACAATTATGTATATAGAAAGGTATGGTATGAAGGTATGGAAAAAAGGGTGACCGAACCCTAATAATATCCGAGGATGGAGGGTACCAGACCCTAATAATATCCGAGGATGAAGGGAGACCGGACCCTAATAATATCCGAGGATGAAGGGAAACCGGACCCTAATAATATCCGAGGATGGAGGGTACCGGACCTAATAATATCCGAGGTATGTAGAGTGAAATGCCCTTTACAACGTAAGGTTAGCTATAAATGTGTATGGTGAATGAAGTACAGGTTATGTATGTAATGCGTACCTTCGGGAACGTATATGTGTATGTAAAGTAAGTTATGTGATTATCTAGAACTCACTCAGCGTAGCTGACTTTTAGTATGCACGCAGGTTAACAGATTGAGACAGCTGGTTTGAGATGGACACATGGCAGGATTGAAGAGGCTGGCATATGAAGATTGTCATGATGTTTTGAATGTTATATTTTATGTTATGTTTAAAAGACAAAAGTATGGATATTTGTAACGAATGGTTGATGGTTTATATTATTCCGCGAAGGTTTTAATTAACTCTGATATTTAAAAAGCGTTTATGAGTAAATCCAACGTCCAATGTAGGGCACTGATAATAGGGCTTTACACTCCTCTTCATGAATAGGACGCTCTATTGGTATTTCGTCTACAAAGTTTGCCTTGTGTTGTAAACGATCCACCGCATCCAAATGATCCTTTAGGCAAATGTAAACCTCTAGAGACTCGGGAGTTAGCTTTGTTCTTCGCATTGATAAAACCCTCCCACTAAGAGAAAAAACCGATTCGGAAGCAACCGTTGAGGCTTGGACGCTAAGCAAGTCACGAGCCATGGCGGATAGAATAAGAAATTCGTTTTGTTTTTCTTTCCACCAAGCCAAAATATCGATGTCGTGAATTTCTTCGATCGTTGAGCCCTCAACATAGTTTGCTCCACTATATCGACCAAGTTCGTTAGTTGGTGTGTTTCCTCTTTGCCTCTTAGCTGCCAATTCACGTACTGCATTCATCAAATTTATAAGTTTGTCCTTGTACGGCTTACTTTTCGTTGTTTGCCTCACAAAAGATGACATTGCGCTTGGACCATAAAGTTGAAAATAATGGTCATAAAGTTCTTGAAGGTTTTTGTTAAACTTTTCCTTCGCTTCCGTCGACAACTTCGGGTCGATCTCGTGCATGCCCATGTTGTCAAATATATCATCGATCAATGTCTCAATGTAACATCCCGAAATTTCTAAAGTAATATTTATTATATTATTTTGTCGGGTGAAATAAACGAGTTAGTGGAACGATAATAATAATAGCAAAATATGAAGACTTAGTAGGATAATTAGATGGGATTAGATATGGACCAAAAGGAAATATGGGCCTTCGGTCCATGAGCTTAAGGTGTAACACCCCGACCGATGGCGGATTATACATCGGGGCGCTAGGAATTGTTTCATTACTCGTGACACTATTTGGGTGTCAATATTTGATAAATACATTTCATTGCGCATGCGCATAACACACCATAAAGTAACATAAATCACATATCATAACTCATAATATTCAAATACATAAATTTGTCTTGTTATATTTTAAACTAGGTCCAAAGTAAAGGAAAACATCCTACGTGTCCTCGAGTTTCCAAAAGCAGCTACAGCAAACCTGAACAGGTGTTAAAATAAAACGTCAACACTTGTGTGTCGGTGAGAAATCAAGTTTAATAGATATAAATAGATAATAACAAAGCACTGCGCGCAACATGTGTATAACTGGTGTTCAACATAGTGTGTAAACAGATTGTGATCAAGCCTAAATAGATCATAGCTCATAGTTCATAGCGTGCTCCAAATCGAGCAAAAACAAATAATCATTCGTGTATGTGCAAACAAACCAAGAAAAATCGTAACAATAGGTCTCCCGTGTTTATCTAATGGATCCATGAAAACTTCGGAATAGGCCGATCAAAGCGGTTAATGATCAACACATACAAATATACAACACTAGTAAACGTCCATAACACATGGGTTTTGCGCACATAATTTCATAAACAAGTTTAAGACTCAAGTTGTACGAACACATGAACATCCCAAAACGTTAAAAATAAAAGGGGATTAGGTACGAGATTACTCACTTGTAAGAGGTGTGTTGAAAGATAACGTAAGAATCAACTTTTAAACAAGCGAAAGTTAACCTATAAATAAGAGGTTATTGGTTTAACGATTGGTTTTTATGTCTTGAATATATGCAAGTCACTTAAACAAATTATTTAAAAAAAAATTATATATTATATATTTACCGAGATTTCTGGGCAGAAAAGAAGAGAAGACGGATTGCAAAGAGGGGAGTGGAGGCGTCGCTGAGGATCTTCGGCTGAGAGTAAGGGAGAAAGATTTTGGGGAGTGTTTAAGTGTTTGAGTGTAGTGTTTAATTATCCAAGAAATTAGTTTTATTTATAGGAAAACCCTAGGGAACACATCCCTTGAATTGGGGAAAAAGATCTTATCAAATCAAAGCAAAAGATATCAAAAGCAAGAGATATGGTGGCAGCTGCAGGGGATGGGGAAGGCTGACAGGTTACTGTTCATAGCATAGGAGGGGTCAGTCAAAGTACTGTTCAAGACATGGAAAAGAAGATTTTAAAAGATTATGCCAGTTACTTTTTCTAACAACCAAGAGGGTTGGTAAGCAAGCTGCGCCGAAAGTGACTTTTCGGACAGATGTCAGATCTGGCCTACTGTGCCCATACCTTGGCAGGTATAGCACAGAAGATAAGATATTTCAAAAGCATACAGGCTGGCTTAAACTGGAGAAAAGACTTAAGTGTCTAGCGCGAGAAGGCTGAGTGCGCGAGGGCGAAGGCAGACAGAACAATCCTTAGCGCGCCGCGGGAAGAACTACAATCCTTAGCGCGCCGCGGGAAGAACTACAATCCTTAGCGCGCCGCGGGAAGAACTACAATCCTTAGCGCGCCGCGGGAAGAACTACAATCCTTAGCGCGCCACGGGAAGAACTACAATCCTTAGCGCGCCGCGGGAAGAACTACAATCCTTTGCGCGCCGCGGGAACAGTTCGTCTCGCGTATCGCAGGAACAGATGGTCTTCACGCAGGCTTCCTTGTAAGGAGTCTGGCGCGTGGAGCTGCGCAGACATCCTTAGGCGGGAAGAACCAAAGGACAAGCAAAGAGTTAAGAGAAAAAGGGGCGGGACGGCGGAAGGGAATTATTATTATTATTATCATTATTAGTAATATATATATATATATATTATAAATTTAAAAAGATTATAATCAAATTTTAAATCTTAAAATCGGATCCGAAAACGGGTACCTGGGTCGGGTCGGATTTGGGCAGTTGCCATAAGGGAATATAAATACCCCCTTAAACCCCAATCCTTTCCATTCCATCCATTTATCCATCCTAATCTCTACACACTCCAAAACACACACAACCCGAACCAAGATCCAAAGGCGAGGACCCGAGCTCGTTGGTGCTAAATCGTCGTGACGAACCAAAGCAACAAGACCAGCTCGTGTTCGTAGTTCGACTCATTTACGGTACGTTTATATCGAGAACTTGTTCGTTTAGGTTTGGATTAGTATAGAAATGATAGATCTGTGTTTGTATGGTAAAAACGAATCCAACAAAGCTAAACTTACTGAAAATGGATATGATTTGATGGGTTAATCGATTGATAAAAGAACCCGTAACCTATATGCCTAAATCGCACCCTTTAAACATCGATGTTAGGTCGATTTGATGGTTGGGGTTTGTAGGCGCTGGTCAGACCTAAATCGCACCCTTTAAACCTATATACCTAAATCGAGTTATTTGGTTAAGAAACGAAGATGATTAAGGGATTTAAGGACGAACAGTACCTGCAGCTGGACAACTTCGCCTGCAAGCTAAGTTCGCCTGATGAACTTCGCCTGCAAAGCTAAGTTCGCCTGATGACAACTTCGCTGCAAAGCTAAGTTCGCCTGATGACAACTTCGCCTGCAAAGCTAAGTTCGCCTGATGAACTTCGCTTGCAAAGCTAAGTTCGCCTTATGATAACTTCGCCTGCAAAGCTAAGTTCGCCTGATGACAACTTCGCTGCAAAGCTAAGTTCGCCTGATGACAACTTCGCCTGCAAAGCTAAGTTCGCCTAAGGTTTAACTTCGCCTAAAGCTAAGTTCGCCTAAGGTTTAACTTCGCCTAAAGTCAAGTTCAATTAGAAAATAAATTAAAAACGATAAGTAAAAGTAAGCTAATATTAGGCCACCAGATTAAATCAGGCGAGTATTGATACGTGTAACTTATACAGTCAGCCGAGCTCAGTTAAAGAAGGGATTTACAACTATCGAAGGAAGAAGCAGAGTTCAGGTGAGTTTCTAGCCCCATTTATGTGTTATGTTTTCGGGGCTGTGTGCATACTCAATATGTTTGTTAATACGCTTATCCTAAGAGATAAGTGTATGCCTTATGTGGATAATGTGAAATGTATGAATGATTGCTTGATGGTACGTGAACGATCTTCGGATATTGCACGTACTGTCAGGTTGTAACGCTATGTATAAGGTAAGTATGATATGTATGCTTATGTGTATGAACGTAATAAAGTTAATAAAAGAAGGAAATGATGGTTGTATGGTTGTATGGTTATGAAAAGGGTACCGAGCCCTAATAATACTCGAGGTATGATGTATGGTTGTATGGTAACGAAGAGGGAATCGAACCCTACTAATATTCGAGAACTAGGGAACCGAACCCTACTAATATTCGAGGAAAGAGGGTACCGAGCCCTAATAATACTCGAGGAAAGAGGGTACCGAGCCCTAATAATACTCGAGGAAGGAGGGTACCGAGCCCTAATAATACTCGAGGAAGGAGGGTACCGAGCCCTAATAATACTCGAGGAAGGAGGGTACCGAGCCCTAATAATACTCGAGGAATGTAGGGCGTAATGCTCTTTATAACGTAAGATATGAAAGTAAGTTAATACAAAAGAAAGTATGAAAGTATGAATGAAAGAATATAAGTTTATGTGTATTGTATAGTGAATGATTAACTAGAACTCACTCAGCGTAGCTGACTTTTAGTATGCACCCAGGTGAGTAGAATGAGACAGCTAGCTTGAGCGGGCACATGGTGGGCGAATAGGAGACTGGCATTTGAAGACTCAAGATGTTTTAATGTAATTGACGTTTATTTTGAAAGACAAGAATGTTTAATTAAGGAAAGTTTTGGATTGTTGTAACGTTTCATGAAAGTTTTTATATTCCGCGAAAGTTTTAATGAACTCTGATTTGTAAGAACTGTGTTTATGAGTAAATCCGACGCTAAAGTAAGGCTACCGGGTTCGGGGCCTTACACTAAACCCTGTTAACATTCCAATACGAGGTTAATGCGGCGGCACAAGTAAACACCGGCGGTATGTCTTCATAATATTTTAAGAACTTTTCCTTCATTACCGCAACAATATCATTGAAGAGTTTGTTCTTCTCCTCAAACTCTCTAAAATTCAAAGACATTTTGTACAATTCTTGCAAAACCCAACAATTAGTAGGATAATAAACTCCCGATAACTTAGTTGTTGCGGTTTTGAACACATCAAGATACTCCAACAAATAACCGACATCCACCCAAATAAGGTCGGGAAGCAAATCGGCCTCGCATTGATCAACAAGATTGTTATGAAAACTTTGTAATGTTTGGCGTTGGGCAAAAGCACACTTGATCATATGACAAGTTGAGTTTCAACGTGTTGGAACGTCTCAATTCGGCCCCAAATATTTTCTTTCAACCGATTTGCAATAGTTCTTATATTCAAGATGTCTTCTTTTACCACTTTTGAAAACATCTTGTAACATAAGTCTAAAGCAAGTCAAATCGACACCCATGTTTTCATTGCCGAGACCTTGTTGAACAACCAAATTGATAATATGCGCAACACATCGAACATGAAAAAAATTCCCGTAACAAGGTGGTGAATATTTTATGATAAATTTTTTCGGCCACCTTTGTATTGTTTGATGCTTTGTCAAACGACATTGAAAATATTTTATGTTTCAAGTTATAAGTCGTTATAACCTCATCAACCAATTCAAACAATTTTTCGTCGGTATGTGGGTACGAGAAATTTTAAAAAGCGGTGGTGCGTTTCATCAATTGCCAAGACACCGGATCAACCAAATGAGCGGTGACACATATGTATGATTCGAGTAACCTGTGTAGTGCCGAACAAACATCTCTAGTTAAACTCACCATCGATTCTAAAATATGAAAAAGTCGATTAACATCATGGTTGAAAAAATTTGGTTGTCAACACTCGCTTAACATCATGGTTGAAAAAATTGCACCTAAACGCCGATTAATCAATAGTCGGTACCCCACCAACTCGTCATCAACTAATTGATATTTGCACAAAATCGATGAATATATATATATATATATATAATTTGGTGTATACGTAAATTTGACATATAAATTTCAATCAACTGGTCTGAGATGGCCCAATAGTAATGGGTGTACCAGATAGATAACACATTTGGCTGTAATCACGCTTTACACTTATTATACAAAAACCCATTTTATATTTATTGTAAAAAAATCAAACTCATACCCAAAATCTCTTAATGATAGTTACGTTTGATCTGAACAATATATTTTTAGTCACTAAATTACTAATAAGCGTGAGGCATGAGGCTTAAATTATTCTTTTAGTAACGGACCAGTAGTAAGGCTGACCATTATTTAAACTTCAAATGTCTTTATGCTATATCACAAATCAAAAGTCAAATTATCATCTTTAGTAATTTGGACACAAGTTGATAAACAACAATCCAAATGACGACCGGAATACCCTTCCAAGAAGTAGAGTTTCCTGAGCAAAAACCTCAGGACGACGGCGTTGTTTTCCCGGCAGTGTTATCGCCAAACACCGATTCTATTGCAACAGAACTCACTGCTTTTGAAGATGCGATCAAAGCTCATAAGCCATGGTTGGAGTCTCTTCTCCTCAAAAGTGGTGCTGTTCTCTTTCGTGGTTTCCCGGTTATATCTCCTTCTGACTTCAACTGCGTGGTTGAAGCTTTCGACTTCCCAGAATTGAGTTACGTAGGCGGTGCAGCCCCTCGAACCCAAGTCGTTGGTCGGGTTTACACGGCAAACGAAAGTCGCCTCGATAAGGAAATTCCTTTCCATCACGAGATGGCTTATGTAAGTTCCTTGATTCTATACCAATATATAGCTTTGTTAAGATTGGTTTTTATAAATTTTACTGGATATGTTTGTTCAGGGCAGACTCTGAGAATTCACGTACCCCGGCCGAGCCGGGAAAAAAATATTTCCTTTAAGCCTTAGTGCGTATTAAACAATGTAAACTATTTTCTTAAACGACAAATAAAGTTATAGTAATATAATGTAACAATTAGCAAAATCATGATATTAGAGTGAGTTTATGACATACCAAATTGAAGAAACATGGAATGGATCCGGGTCGGATCCGAGTCCAAGTTCCCCGGTCTTCAATATGAACGAACCACCGCTTTGGTCTTCTTCTCCGGTTACTCAGATCTGCCATAGAAAAGTGGGGGAGTGGAGGTGACTGTTAAGAGAATGATCTCTTGTTTACAGACACAAAAATATGTGGGAGCCAAGGGTCCAAGAGAAGGTCCTTTCAATGAATGATAAAGGCTCCTTATATAGAGACTCCATGACTACCATCATGAACCCTAACCTTTATTGGGCCAGGCCCGGTTAGGGATTACCTCCACAAACCCCCAGCCCAATTGGCCTAATTAGTAGACAATAATAATAATGTAATATACATAAGGCATAATGTAATAAATAAAGGATCGTACCGGGTTTGACGTACCCTACACCTACACAAATAGACTATAAAAGTGTTTGAGTATATAAAATAGTGGGATTATAAAGGTTCAAGTATTCTGAATATAAATATAATATTGGACTTATTGATACTGTGCCCCCGAGAAACACGTGCCCATGTCGGGCGTCCACATTGTCCACCCTCAAGGCTTCCCCTGTGTTTGTTTTAGTTACTAGTTTATTTGTAATTAATCTAGCATGTAACAGCTTCCAGATCCTCCTACCAAGTTATTTTTCTTTTGCGAAGAAGAACCAACAATCGGGGGAGAAACTCCAATAGTTTTAAGTCATATCATTTAAGAAAAGATGAAAGACAAACACCCGGATTTTGTTGCGAAAATAGAGGAGCATGGATTGACTTATACGAAAATACCAGGTGATAATAGTGATTCATCATCCCATACTGGAAGTAGTTGGAAGTTGGCATACGAGACGGATGACAAGAATATTGCAGAAGAAAGGTATGCATGTTAGCTGAGTCTATTGTCAACTAGATTTATTATTTTTTATTTACCATTGTTTTTTTTTTGTCATTATTAATCTCTAGTTTGAATATTAGAATAGTTATTATGCATGTTTTATTGTTAGTATTATTATCACTAAATGGTTAGCTTGTCATTAGTCGGTTCATTTTATTATTTTCTTTTATTGTAATTCCTTTAAATAATTCAATGCACAGAAAATATTCGATGTGCCTTTATAATAAAATTTATGTTTTGGGGATTGATAGGGCAGCGAAGCAAGGGACAAAGTTGGAATGGATGGAGAATAGTGTAAAAATTATTCAAGTCTGTTACCGGCGATCAGGATTGAGGAGGAGAGTGGCCGGAAAACATGGTTCAATAGTCTTGCATCTGCTTATTGTGGGCCAGCGACTGGAAAAACTGGCAATCACAACACATCAGTGGAGGTGGGTAACGGCGATCTTGTGGGTGATGATGTTATGAACGACCTTTTGAAAGTCATGAAAGAAGAATGTGTTGCAATGACTTGGAAGAAAGGCGATGTTTTGTTGGTTAATAATTTGATGGTTCTTCATAGCCGACGACCACTGGTTAAGCCTCCCCGTCGTATACTGGTCTCTCTGTGCAAGTGATTCAAAAAAGACGATACGTGTCTTTTTTATTCGTCTTTTCTTATTTTACTTCTATTTTTTGTTGCGTAACATATGCCATACAACTTTGTAAAACTTTGGGTATTAATGTATTTTGTATGTTGTGATGTTGGATACTTATTTAAAACTTTGAAATTTTGAATTATAGGATTACTTTTTTCGGTAAGGGGGCGATACCCAAGCATAATCTATTTTCCGCACACAACTACAAATATAGCACTAAACATATGGGAGACGAGGTGCACAAAACCAGTTTTGGATATGATCAAGAAGGTCAAAACTGAGTATTGCGATAATCTGTTTAGGTATAGAAGTTGGTTTTGAAGAAAACGTTACTAGGTTCTTACTTTTCCCGTTCAAGGATTTTTTCTGAATTTTGATCGGGTATAAGACCATTTATAGTGGGACGCTTTCTCATCCAAGAAGCCCCTAAAGCGCCGGGAACACAGCCCCGAGGCGCTTTGGGAGAGGGGGGGGGGGGGGGGGAGGAGCTTCTTACACAGCGCCGGATGGGGGGAATGGTTAATATGATTGGTGGGTTTATTTTTTGTTTATTTTGATAATAATAATAATAATAATAATAGGGTAATGATTTGAATGAGTTTCAAATGTTTCATCCACTGCAGTCATTTTAGCCATAAAACCTCTATGTTAACGTGGCGTCACATGTCGTACAACGTTCAAAAAAAGGTTCGATCCATTATACATGGTCTAAGAGCATTCTCAACCCGTTTCCTAAAATAATATGAGGGAGATTTGTAAATTACATAGTATGGTTATCAGTGGTTGTGATTATATGAGAGAGAAAATGTGATATGGGAAAGTTAAATTTGGGAATTCACCGTACATACCGTATAATATTTTAATATTTTTTGAAAGTTGTTGTGAGTAGAAGAGAGAGAGAATATAATGATAAATGTACAAAATGTATTATTTAATTAAACATGAGAGAGAAAATACAATGATTTTAATGTAATTATATGATATATATATATATAGGGGCGAGTTATTGTAGAATAATGACTTATCGTACATTACGTATGCGACACTGCTGGTCATCGATTTCAATTTCACGCGGTGGCAATTTGGTAAATAACCCAAACAGTAGTTCGCGATCAAATTCATCGATTTAAAATTGATTCCGATCCAAATTCATAACTCCTTAATCTATCACATCCAATTTCTAAACTCTAATCACAACTTACAGTATGAAATCTCAAAAGTCAAAACCCAAATTGAAAAGAACGTCACTGAACATTAAAAATCTTCAAATTGATCAAAAATTGATGATTTAATCAATAGAATTGATGTGTATGAGGCTTTAGAATCATCAATCGATTATGAAATTACATAATAATACACTTAATTGAGCTATGATTAGGGTTCATGTTTAAACGTTCTGCACAAAAACTTTAAACGTTCTGGACTTTTTGTACAGAACTTCTAAATTTTTTGTCTAGAACTTCTAAAGTAAAAAGTTTAGACCAAAATGAAGAAAAAGTTTAAACGTTCTGACAAAAAATGAACAAAAAGTTTAAACGTTTAACTAATACGTTCTGATCAAAACTACAAATTTAAACGTTCTGACCAAAACGAACACCTTTAAACGTTCAAGTTTAGATGTTCTGTACCAAAACTTTAGAAGTTCTAACAAAAGGTTTAGAAGTTCTATACAAAAAACTTTAGAAGTTCTATACAAAAACTTTATACGTCCTGTTTAAAGATTCAGAACAAAAATCAATTAAACTTTAAAAGTTCAGTACAAAAAGTTTATACGTTTTGTTTATACGTTTTAGGTTAATGTTAATACGTTCAATGTTAAAACCCAGAACTCAAACTCAAAATTGATAACTGAAACTTCAAATTGATGATTAATTGGATCAATTTCAAAGTTTAATTGATCAATTAGTTCATCAATTTCAATTTCAATTGATCAATTTGATAAACTAACCTGTGAACAACTCGTGACGGAGAAAGATGGTGTTCACGACGGTAACGTCGATGGTCGCAACGGTGAATACAATAGTTGGACGCTAACAAATTGATGAACGGTGATAGTGAAGGCGGACGGAATCGATGGGAGCAATGGATCATAGTTGATGAAATTTACAATATTGTCATCGCGTGATTTTGAAATCAACAGTGTAGGAACTCGCGTACATAATGTATGATTAGGGATTATTGTATTGGATATTTTATCTATATATATATGAGGTAAAATTCTCAAAATAAGCGTTTATGAAAACGTTTTTCAGGTTTTAGGTGTCATTCGCAACAAAATTCCCAAAATAGGTATTATAATCTAGTCGTGACGAGTTGTTTGTATAACCAATTAAAATTTGACACATGTCTTTAAACTAACCATAACGACAGATTTACTAACCATTTACTCGTCACGACTAAATAAGTTTTATGCCTAATAATCAACGTCCACGAGTAATTCGTAAGTTCTTTAGTCACGACGAGTAAATTGTAAGGTTAAACTAGTCGCGACGAGTTAAATACTAATAAACTACTTGTGTAGGGAATGTAAACCAGGTAAACTAGTCGTCGCATCTAAATGACTTATGAATTACTCGTTGGTGTTGATTACGAGGCATGTAACTTATTTAGTCATGACAAGCAAATGATTATTGAATATTCTCGTTACTGTTAGTTTAAGGGCATGTGGCAAGTTTTAACTGGTTCTACAAACTACTCGTGTTTAATCATAAACTACTTGTCACAACTAGTTTATAATACCTATTTTGGGAATTTCTTGCAAATGACACCTAAAACCTAAAAAATATTTTTATAAACGCTTATTCTGAGAATTTTCCATGTATATATGGATATATGATAGAGAATGAGCCAGCAATGCTCTAACCAGGCTCCAACTGTTTCAAATTATTGGTCGTTGAATCAATTAAAATTATTGGTCGTTGAATCAATTAAATAATTAATCCAACATGTAGGGTTGGGTGTAACAAGGGTGGCGGTGGTATTAATGTGGTTGCTGGTATTTATTTACTGATGAGTATTTTGATTTGATGTGGCTAAAAGTTGAAAATTGAGGGGTGTGGCTGCTGGTATTTATTTATCTATTTGGTTTGGTTTACTTGTTCTCTTCAAGCTCTCATACTAGATTAGTGTGTTTTTTTTATTGAACAGTGACTTTCACAATTAAGTTATGTCACTAAGTGAACACGTCGTGCCCCGTCACCCCACTCAGGCCAACTATGTTGACATGATCGGGATCCACACTGGTATCCGAGTTTGACTTGACGTTCCCGGTAAAACCCAGTTGGTTCACCCCGCCCGAAGGCACGACAGGTTTTAATGCTCTGGTAAAATCCGGGGGGAATCAGGATTCGAACCCGGGACATTCATCATGTTCCTGGCCATTGGGGCAAGCCCCTCTGGTTAAATACATTTGACTAGGTTTTTTTCCTAATATTACGGAGTTGTTTTATATTATTCGTTTTTAATATTTATATATTTTTTGGTTTTTAATTTTATTTATTGTGAGGAAGTTAATAACATACTTAAGATTTAAATTACAATTTTATTTATTGTAAAGAAGTTAATAATATAATTTTTTGGATTTTAATTTTATTTATTGAAATAGTTTCATAAATAAATTAGATGTTATATAACCCGATTTAAAAGTTATTTAGGTTTGGTAAGACCCATGATCTGCTTATTTTTTACTATAAAATTTGTTTTAATTATTAACTAGTAGGAGAGCCCGCACATTACTAACGCAACGGAAATTTTGGTTGACAGCGGTTTAGTTCGTTATTATACCAACATTTAATATACCAAAATTTATATTTTTCTTGGAGATTGTATTTTGACATTGTATGTTAAACCAGATTCTTTTAATACAAAACCAATACATGTTCTTTTGTGTATATAATTCATTTTTGGCTTAGAAATAGAGAAATCTGCATTTTGTCTCTCTGGTTTATATCGACGTTCGACGGGTTAACCACTGAAAAAGATTTTGCGAACTTTGGACCATTGTGATATTTGGGCGGGTCAGTCTGTCCCCTTGCCGTCAGTTGACTGTGAGTTGACTAACCAAAAAACGTTGAATTTTACCGTTTTACCCCTAAGCCTATAATAATCCTAAAACTAAATACCAAGAATTCGTGTAAAGGGTGGGGTTCGAACCCCCGACCCCTTGTTTAATAGCACACAACACCAACCAATTAAACTGAACTAACAAAGACTACACAATATGTAATATATATTAAGCATTTGAATTGAAACTATATATATGCATGTTTCTTGTATATATACAGGGGCGGATTCAATGCCAAATGACGGTGGGCAAAGGCCCACCGTCCGACCCGTGTTCAACCCATGTTCTTAGTGTAGTTGATAGTCCGATTTTCTTGTTTAAGCTCAAGTGCCCACCCTCTGATCGTCGGATTTTATGTTAACTGGAATATGCTACGGCATAACTCTCTTGAACCTAAAACTTTATTCTCTCATTAAACATGAATGTGTAACAAAGAGCTATATACAAGGGGAAAAAAAGAAAAAAAGAGAGAGAAGAAGAAGATGTGTAGAAGATGAAGAAAAAGGAGGGGCTGTGATGAGTACTATTTTATATTCAATTAATTTTTTTTTCTTTTTACTCTTTCCAACTTCCAAGACATTATTTTTCAAAAATTATTCATTTTAATAAAGTAATAGGTTACTTTATTTATTAAAATTTTAATTCATTAACTATTACTATTATATAAATTGGATGCGCCTCAATGGAAGAACACTCACTTTATTAATGAGAGGTAGAGGGTTCACACCTCACTATCACCAATTTATATGGGAGATATAAGGGATGACCCTGGCTTGCCAGGGTTCGAGTCCTGATCTCACCTAGTTTTACCGGCTCCTCGCTGTCGTGCCATTTGGCGGGCGTGGAGGTCGGGTTTTATCCGGTGAATCCCTCAATAGGTGGGCTAGGGGCTCCGTCCGTCCGGACTAGTGGCCGGCTCGAGCTACCTTTAGCTAATGGGGGGCCGCGTACGAAGTACCCGACGTTACTTAGTTGGTCGTTCAAAAAAAAAAACTATTACTATTATATAAATTTAAGTTTCAAAAATTATATGCGAATTAAATTTTATATATTGTTTAAATTTTGTTGCATTTAATTAACAGTTTTATTTATCATTTTTATATATACTATTGCTTTTTTTAAAATTTTTATCAAACTTAAATCTTATCTAACAAAAAGCATTTATCATTAAGTAAAAGTATTCTTTAAAATACTTTTCAAGTATTAACAAAAACAAACAAAAGTGATTATTGGTTATTCTTTTACATAATTGGGTTGATTGTTTTGTTTGTGTGAAAACATATTTAGTTTTCATCTATGAAATCTTAACAATTTTGTAAAAGTAAAACTTTTATCTTAGTGTAATAAAAAATATAAAATATTCTAAAGGAAAGTCATGAAAGGGCCTGATAGTTCTTTTTTGCTTTGGACCTTCATAGTAATTTGGCTAACCTTGTTGCCTTTAACCATACCCATTTTTTTACCCAATTATTTTGTGTCCGTCCTAACGAAAATTTTTGGATCCGCCACTGTATATATATATATTCTGTATATATATATTTTGTATACATATAGTCTGTATGTATATATATATATATATGAACGTTATTTTAAACGACGACACGGCTCGTTTTTTAGTAAACTTTTCGTTCAAAAATGACGAAACGGCTCGTTTTTTAGTAAACTCTTCGTCCGAAAACGAAGAAACGGGCCGTTTTTTAGTAAACTTTTCGTTCAAAAACGACGAAACGGGCCGTTTTTAGTAAACTTTTCACTAAAAAACGACGAAACGGCTCGTTTTATAGTACACTTTTCACTAAAAACGACGAAACCGCATGTTTTTTAATAAACTTTTCACTAAAAAACGACGAAACGGCTCGTTTTTTAGTAAAATTTTCGTCCGAAAACAACGAAACGGGCCGTTTTTTTAGTAAACTTTTCGTTTAAAAACGCCGAAACGGACCGTTTTTTAGTAAACTTTTCACTATAAAACGACGAAACGGCTCCTTTTTTAGTAAACTTTTCGTTCAAAAACGACGAAACGGCTCGTTTTTTTAGTAAACTTTTGGTTCAAAAACGCCGTAACGGGCCGTGTTTTAGTAAACATTTCGTTCAAAAACGACGAAACGACTAGTTTTTTAGTAAACTTTTCACTAAAAAACGAGAAACAACTCGTTTTTTAGTAAACTTTTCACTAAAAAACGACGAAACGGGCTGTTTTTTAGTAAACTTTTCGTTCAAAAACGACGAAACGACTAGTTTTTTAGTAAACTTTTCACTAAAAAACGACGAAACGGCTCGTTTTTTAGTAAACTTTTCACTATAAAACGACGACACGACTCGTTTTTTAGTAAACTTTTCACTAAAAAACGACGAAACCGCTCGTTTTTTAGTAAACTTTTCGTTTAAAAACGACGAAATGGGTCGTTTTTTATTGTAATTTTATCTCAAAATCGACGTAACGGGTCATTTTTTATTGTAATTTTAGCTCAAAAACGACAAAACGGATCGTTTTCTAGTAAACTATACGCCCGAAAACACCGAACCGACTCGTTTTTTAGTTATCCCCAAACCCGACCCCGAACACACAATGAACACAACCATTCTTTTATATATATTATACAATACATAAACACATAAACACATACACAAAACATAAACACAATACATAAACACATATATCAAAACACCCGAATTATAATCTTCGGGATTTTACGCGCCGACCGCGATCCCGAACACTACGGTAGGAGAAGGGAGTCGAGATTCCACGTTCTACGGAACGCCAAACGAACTTGACCGGCGACATTAACAACAATCCGGACGGAAATTCTCCGAATCCGAAACCGGATTCAGAGACTCAATGCAAGTGGGACTCCGATTAAACATGTGAACCGAATAATGAACACAAAACCCATTGTACGGCGGTGTATGGCGGCGTCGGTGATGGTGATGGTGTGGTGTATATATATAGATAGTGGGGAAATTGTGGGGAAAATGTAGGTGATTGATTTGGGTAAGAAACGAAGGAAGCAAAGAGGGAGGAAGGAGATGTGGAGAAGGGGGAAGAGTATGGAGGAAGGAGGAAGAAGATAATACCCGGTGGTCGGACTGTCATTTTTCCCGCCAAGCTGGTTTTTCAAGCTTTTAAAAAATATAACTAACAGAGGGGCACAGATGTGACCGGCCAAATTTATATTTGTAAAAAGTCTAAAATACCCTTCAACTCAACAGCCTTTAACGAAAATATTAAACGGATGGGCACAGACTGACCCACCCAAATATCACAGTGGTCCATATTTCGCAAAATCTTTTTCAGTGGTTAACCCGTCGAACGTTGATATAAACCAGGGAGACAAAATGCAGATTTCTCTTGGAAATAACACATTTTACCAAAATAAGTCAAATGCATGACTTGTGTGCATGCCTTCTGTTTTGACTTTTGAGGTAACTAAGATGTACATGTTTTTATAAAGCTTGTAGCCAGGCAGGCCTGAAAACAAAGAATAATTGTTGCGGGGAAAAAGATCAAGTTTTACATCAATGTTTGCAATCACCTTGCAAATACTAAATATTGAAATTCATCAAACTTTTCAATAATTTCTTCAAATATTTTTTTAAAGAAATTAACAGAAATCTTTTAGCTGAAATAGATTTGGTTAGTACTAACTTTTTGTTAAGAAAGGTCTCCACAACATCGATCCTTGTCACATTTTCTTCTACATTGGTATGCCATCTCTCGTGAATCCGTGCGTGCTCATATCGATGTTTTTTTATCTTGGGAATTTGACCAGTGGCGGATTCAGAAAATTTAGCCAGTGGATGCAAAAAAAATTCAACCTAGAACTCGTCAATTCAAACTAAAACAAGTCAAACCAAAATGGGCCGGGTCAAACCGAAACGGGTCGAGTAAAAAATTACATTAAACAAACTACGTATAGAAATATAAACAAAATTCATTAATGATAAACAAAATACATATTACAATTGACCTCTACGTGATTTCAATTTATGAAAAACGATCAATTACAGCTTCATTCGTAATACTTAAAAGTGCTTCTTTTCCAACACTACAAATTACACTATACTCTATCCAATTACCGTATTTATCATACCAACCCGTGCTGAAATGTCGTTCTGTAGACCCTATCATTCTATATGGAAAGACATTACCATGTCCACCTGGTTGGCAAGGTCCATTAAGCCAATACTTTCTATGTATCTCATCTCTTTGATTAGGGTGGCAATCTAAAATTCTTTTTCTATCGACATGATCCCAAGGAAGATTATCTAGATCAACTAAACTGGGTACGGCAGATGGTGTTTGTCGTTCCAATAACAAAAACCTTTTCATAGTTGTCATAGCTAAAAGTTCTTACTGTACAAATAAAATGGATTACAAAGTTAAATAGTTTAGAACAGTAAAAAAATAACAATAATAATAAACGGTACACTCATACCATAAATTAGAAAGCAAGAAACCAAATAATCATTCACCATAAGACAACAAAGATCACCCTAATCTGTTCGTCTTTTGAATTTCAAGAAAAGGGCATTATTTTTTTTAAACAAAAGATCGAAACCGATTACCGCCTTGTAGTTGTAGGATTCAAATACGAAAGAAATAAATTAACAAGTGATGAACCATGAATGTTTGTTTTATATTAGAATAAAATCAAGAATTTGGAATCACAATTTATAAAAATAAATCTAACCTGAGATGCCACATGTGAAGCCGTCATCAACCTAATTTGTTCGTCTCCCACTAATTCCAAATTTTCAATTAAAGTGGTTGAGTAATTAAACTAATATGAGCTTAATTCTTATTATTCATAACAAAATTATATTTGGGCTTAAAATTTAAAAAGTTAAGTTTGGGGCACTGAAAAAATCATGAATGGGTCACTAAATTTTTTTTGGATGGGTCACTTGGGTTTTTGGAACTAATATATTATATATTAAAAAAAAACTATAGATTTCAGTGAGTGCAAACGCTCCCCCTGGTCAAACACTGGATCCGCCCCTGAATTTGACACAAGGTCATCTTACATGGAAAGGATATTTTAGACATTCAATTATACCCAATTTAACAAAATGTATCGAGAAAACATTAAGGTTTGTTGAGAAGAGATTAGATATATAATAAGATACTAAGGTTGTGTTTGTTTTTGCTTCAAAAGTCTGCAAAAGGCTTATGTCTGCGGGCGCGCAGACATAAGCCTCTAAAGACAGTTTGTTTAAAAAAATAGAAGATCTTAAAACTGTTTTTATGGTCTTAAAACGTAAGCTAATATCCAACATTTTCACACATTTTCACACTTCAAAACATGTTACCAACATCCAATGTCCAACACCACCACCACCACCCACCGTGCGCCACCACCACCATCACCACCCATTGTCCGCCACCACCACCACCACTATTACCACTCACCGTACGCCACCACCACAACCCAATGTCACACCCCGACTTAGGGCCTAGGCTTGTGACCAATAGTTGGTACATGTTTTGTAAATATATCAGAGTTGCGGGTTTGTTTTAGTGGAAGTCTTTAATATAATTTGTTCATTTATAAAATACCGGGTTAAAATAAACAATCAATGTTTACAAAGCATGTTTGAGAAAATATGTTTTTTTCAGCGGAAGTCTTTGAATAAAATATTATTATATTAAAAACCTAGGTTTAAATACTCGTTTGATATTTCAAATACATTTATTTAGAAAACATAATTATGTATAATATTTTGAAATAAATATCTGAACCACCAGATAGCATCTAATGACTATATCTCCAATATTCTATTATGGCTTGCTTGTTTGTTCTAACATTTCTGTTTTCCTGTAAAATGGTTAGAAAATACGTCAGCACACAGTTGGTGAATGACGCTGACTTTGTTGTAAGATCTTTTCAATACCTTTGTGTAACCAACAATAATACCTTTATGACTACTCATTAGGCACCCAACTTAATTGGGATAAAATTACACTAAGTACATGTACAATTAAAACATATACACAATATCATTTCTCTAAACAGTCCCGTAGACTTCTAGAGACATGTTGATGATATGCATGGCCCCAGGGAACTCCGAGTCACCACGTATGAATGGATCTAGACACATGTATACTTTTAATCAGAGTGTCAGTTTCTTATTATTGTAACACAAAGTTTTAAGGATTCGTAGATCTTATGCAAACATTCTAACTCTAAAAGAGTTTGTAAATGTTTAGATCATATTCACCTTTTCTGTTTATAATCAGTTTCTGATACTGATTCCTGTTTTCTGATTCTGCTTCTTGATATGTTACCTCGGACCTATAGAACGAGAATAACCTTTGTATAAATAACTAGATCATTAATGTTTCAGACCTTTAGTCTGTTTTGTATAGCTTTAACCTTGATAAAATTATTTGTTTATGTAAAACATTTGGACATTTAGTCCTTTTCTTTATTTACCAACTAGAAGAGTGCCCGCGCGATGCAGCGGGAAACTGGAAACACATACTTTGATTATCATGTATCAAAGTTTTGGGTGTTAATTAATCTGTTTGAAACTGTGAGACCATTCACTTCACCAGTTTGGTTTCACGGTTGAAACCGAAGATGGGCGTACATATTGAAATGCTAATTATTTACTTATTTAGTATGAGATATAATATATATTAGACATAGTTAAAATATTGTTAACCAATGTTTTATTTAATACGAGCAAACTCGTCTATTACAACTTTAATTTAACCAAATTTCTAGTATGGTTTTTTATAATCTTTGTTCTTGTTATGATTTCGCATTCTATTTATTCTAATAAGGTTTATTATTTATGTGACCAAAGTCATCTTTGTTCATAGTATGATTCTCTTAATAACATATTAGTTGATGTTTAGTTTGAAGTGAAGGTATATGTAGATTAATAATTCTTATTTAAGATTTTAAACTCAATTTTTTTTATCGAAGTACAAACTATACCGAAACCTAATCGTTGGTAATGGTTCGGTTTAGTTGGATTTTAATTGGAAACAGTTTAGTTTCGTTTTTGACGACAAAAAAAAACGTGTAAAGTTGGTTCATGGTTTAATTTAAAAAATCATCAAAAGCAAACCGCAAACACTTTTGCATAACTTTTTTTACTTCGATAACTTTAGCAATATGATACTCAAATTAAAGATAATAAAATGCTCATTTTTATGATGCCATTTATTTTAAAAAATATTAATGTACGAAAAAGTTATGACTGTTTAAAAATTGTGAGGGTAGTTGGGTTAAAAGTGAAAATAAAATAATATATAAGTAAAAGACTAAGGACCAGTGTTGTAATTTTAGGGGATGAAACTTGTAACTATTTTGAAAAATTGCAAATGCACGTGAGATTTAATGTTACAATGACATTTTTGCCTTTAGTTCATGTTGTACCTCATGCATTACATGTTGTAAATTACTTAAAAAGAGTGTCTTAATTTGCCCATCAATGGTATATTATATATAGTATAGATTATATGCTACGTTTATTCTTCAGGAAGAAACATCTATATTGAGTTTCTTCTTTAAGAAGAAACATTAATTTTAACTATAACCTTTTGTATAATATTTCTTAATCATAAAGAAATACTAATTTGACCATACCCCTTGTATGTACATGGTTACGTTTCTTAATCAAGAATAAACAATATTTTGACTATAACCTTTGCTTAAAAAAAGTTATATTATGCTTAATTGTAATCAAGGTTCGTGCTATACCTCCGACTATGGTCTAAACCATTTATAATAATAAAATAATAACTTAGACAAAATCCATACCTCACACGGGTATTCGAAGTTAGATATCTATCACCTATCGAGCAACACTTCTACTCTATATCGCGCATCGGGGCTTAAATCGTCAGAACTTCATAGCTTGGCATGTACTACGAGACTGGCACGAAAAATGATTATAGAGAGAAAGTATTTTAGAGAGAGTGTGTGGGAGGTGTGAGGGAGAAATGAGTCGTGACCCTCCCTTTTATAGGCAAAACTGGGTCCCATCGCGATACGCGATGGGCTTTACTTTAACTATGTCGCGTATCGCGACGCCTCCATTTATGAGGTCATGCCACGTGGTGACATGTGGTCGGTCACACTGCCACGCGGCTTGACACGTGTTTTGCATTGCTGACATTAGATCGCGATACGGGATCCCTAGCCTTACCTCCACCGCTTATCGCGATGAGGTTCCATTTCAAGAAATTTCATTTTTGTAAGGCCCCGTTACCGGTGCCTCACATCGGACATTGGATTTACTCAAAAACACAGTTCTAATCATCAGAGTTAAATAAAACTTTCGCGGAATATTTAAACTTTCATAAAACAATACATATTAATTCATAACTTGTCTTAAAACATTATTGTCTTTCAAAATTAAAAACCTTTAAATATAAAACATCATTCATCTTCAGATGCTAGACTCTTATTCTTCTGCCACGTGTCTCCTCTCAAGCCAGTTGTCTCATCCTACTTACCTGCGTGCATACTAAAAGTCAGCTACGCTGAGCGATTTCTAATTAATCATACATCATACAATACGTACACTTACTTTCAATCATGCATCCGAAGATACATAATAATTACTTTACTAATTTACTTTTATTATATAACTTCATACGTACGCTCATAATTTAATAGTTTCATTGTAACACCCTTGCCAAACACAACATCATCCCACTCTTTGGCAAATCCCATATCTGTCGTGGACAAGAGAGATCCTTGGTTCATAAGAAAATGTCCTGCCTCTTCAATCACCAACGCGTTTTGGGCTTAGTTAGTTGTGGAGCACATGAAAACTCCACGGTTAAGCGTGCTTAGATGGAAGTAGTAATAGGATGGGTGACCTCCTGGGAAGTCTCCATCTGGGCAACCAAAAACAAATCCGTGAGCTCTTCGTGGGCAGAGTGGACAATATAAGTACTGTCCATTCTATCTCAGATATTATAAGGGTCTGATCCCTCTGTCCTTGTCTATCTCAAATATTATTAGGGTCTGATCCCTTTCTTGTCTATATCAGATATTATTAGGGTTTGATCCCTTTTTCCTTGTCTATCTCAGATATTATTAGGTTCTGATCCCTTTCTTGTCTATTTCAGATATTATTAGGTTTTGATCCTTTTTTTCTCCTCTATATTCAGATATTATTAGGTTCTGATCCCTTTCTTCTCTATCTCAGATATTATTAGGATTTGATCCCTTATTTCTTCATCTTCGTACGTACTGTCTTTACATACCCGTAACATACATATATTTTCTTTAATCATTTATACATATTCATATGTTGTACATCTATCTATCATACACATTTATCTTTAATATACATACCTCCCTTGTCAATACGTGCAATATCCGAAGATCATTCACGTACCGACAAGCTTTCATTCACATCCAAGATACACATAGTTAACATATAAATCATACATGGCATACACTTACCATACAAGGTAAGTGTATTAACTATCACATCGAGTATGCACACAACCCGAAAACATAACAAGGAAATGGGGCTAGAAACTCACCTGAACTCGGTTACGTTCACCGTTAATGGTTATTCCTTTCCTTAGCTGTGCGCGACTAACTGTATAACAATCACGTGTATTAATTACTATCACTATCCATATCGTATTTCTAGCTTATTTATAACCCTCAACGAACAGGGGGTCCGGGGGCGGCGCCCCTGGCAGCGGGGTTTTAGGGGCCGCAACCCCTAGAGGGGTCCAAGGGGCAGAGCCCCTGGCTGGATTTTTAAATTAGGATTTTTAATTATTTTTAAATTATTATATTAATTGTCTTAACCATTTTCCATTCGGATTTTTAAATTATTATATTATTCTCTAACTCATTCGTTATAACGAATAAAGCCTAATTCGTTATTTGAACACAGCCTAATTGGTTATCTGCCTATGATCTGATTCGTTATCCTGATTCGTCATTCTGATTCGTTATTCCGATTCGTTATCTTAACATAGCGAATTGGGTAAGTAGCGAATCACTTGATTCATTGTCTTAACATAACGAACTGGATGAGCTAATTCGTTATCTTGACGTAACGAATGGGCGAGTAACGAATTACCCGATTCGTTATCTTGATCCATTCATAATAACGAATTAGCATATGTTCTTATCCAAACTTTGACTAAGGGGTCAAGGTCAAAATTGGTAAGAACAGACGCAGTCAACCCTATTAGATATGCGATTAATCCCTCAAATCATGACGAAACAACATGATTTTGGTATCCTTGAACTCGTATTCACCTTGCCTACAAACCCCAATCCATTATCACCCAATATTGCGTTCTGCACTGCGCGATTTGAACATATATATACATACGGCTCATTTACCCCCGATTAATCTATCAAACTTTAACGGACTTTACTGGGAGTCGTTTCGTTTGATTAGTTTTTATCATATCTACAGATCTTTGGATTCTAAACAAGACGAACACGTGTTTCTCTATAAAACGTACATTTAACGAGTCGATCTACGAACACGATCTAGTATTGATATAGGTTTGGTTCATCACCACGTTCTAGCACCAACAAGCTCGGGTTTTCAACTTTGGATCTCGGCTCGGGATATAGGAGGGTGTTTGTGTGTGTTTTTCAAGGTGTAGGCTATAGTGTAGAGATGGATAAAAATGGAAAGGTTTAGGGTTTAAGGGGTATTTATACTCCTTTAAGCCCATGGACCAAAGGCCCATTCTATCTCTTATTCCATCTTCTACGGTCCATGCCTGCCCTCTTATAGTTTATTATCTAAACCGATGCACGACACATTATTTGTATACGCGAAATTTCATTTATTATTATAACCGAAAATAGGATGTTACAATTTTAAGTCCCTGCACTTTCATATCTAGTTATTTCTTAGTCTCGCTTCTACTTTCCAAAAATAATAAGGCGGAAAGTGTGCCATCAAAGCACCACATTGCGCCCGTCGTCGTCGTTGTCCCCTTTGCCCAAGCCAGTGCGCGTGCGCGTCGGGTGCTCTGCACCCTCCGCTAGGACCAATAGGTGCATGCTTGGCATAAAAAAATATTAATATGGAAACTCCATCTCTTATAAATAGCTTCCAAATTTGTCCTACTTTCCATGTGGGATAAGCTTTATCTTCCTTATTTATATCTAGGTGGAATGATTCCACTTTCTTTCATCCTTCCATGTGGGATGGATTCTCTTTTCGTATTTCCTTCATATGGGATGACTTACCTTATATATTTATTTCCTTATCTTATTTTCTTATTATTTATCTTGAAAATATTTGTCCCATTACTTGTCTTTAAGAGTATATTTTTGATCCTTCACCTTTATTAATTGTCACAATTTAATCGAAATTTTGGGGATGTTAAATCCTCCCCACCTTGAAATGAATCTTGTCCTCGAGATTCGTTGTCTTAAGTGTAAGTGGTTGTTATTCCCTTTGATTGATGATTAGATTCTATCTAATCGGATTCCTGTTGTTACAACTGTATGCAGAGTGACTGAGGTTTTTGTTTTGTTGTTAACTTACATCCTTAAATGATGTATCCAGTTAATATTTAGAATATCGTTAGTAATTACAAATTGATAAACACAGTTATCAGTTGTTTTTAACTATTGACATTACCATTTTGTATTCTAAACATTTACTGATGTTAACTAAATTGTTGTTTGGATTCAGTCTATCGAATCTATTCCATCTTTGATCCTGCTCATTAATGTTCTTTTTTATTCTGACAGTACCTTTGTACTTTGGCTTAATCACATTTGCTATACTTAACAACTGTATTTCTTGAACATTCTCGAACCCTGTTTCTTTGACTTTTTGATCAACCCTAGTTGGTAGATAATATGATATTCTATCAGTTGTATTCTTTGAATGTCTTGTGGTTGATCAGAAATTCCTTTTGATAATATAATGTCCTTATATATTTGACATTTTCTGATGTTTGATGTATCATCCTTCTAGATGATAAGGTTTGTGTTTTTTATTCTAAGTCTCGGAAAAACTTTTCAATGTTTGAACCTCTAATTATCCTTTAGAGGCAATGAATATAAGCATTACTTTGTATTAACACGATCTATATGCTTTTATAACATAGGGAGTTAAATACCCTTCTTTAATTTACAAAACTTCTCGTTTGATAACGAGTTATAATTAATGTACAAAAGTTAACTAATCTATCTGACATTTCTTTGATATGATCCTGTCACTTATTAGTCTTGACTAGCTTTTATTTTCGGGCATTCAGTCTTAAAGTGGCTCGTTTCTCCACATGTAAAACATACTCCTAACTTTTTACGGCATTCTTCTATTGTGCGTCCTGCTCTCTTGCAGTATGCACAATTATTTGTATTTTCTAATCGACATTTTCCAATATGTTTTCTTCCACAAGTCTTACAGGCTGAATTGGGAGTATTTTCTTCTTTTTCTAACTTCTCGTAATCTTTAGGTTTCTTTGTCTTTCTTCTTTTCCTCTTCTTGATTTCTTATCATACTTCAGATTAAGTATTCGGCCAATTCCATAGCTGAATCAACTGTTTGTGGCATATTGGATCGTACCATGTCTCTTATTTCTCTTGGTAACCCATATATATAACGAGTTACTTTATTATATTCTGGAGTTACTAGATGTGGAACCAGTCTACAGTATTCTAGGAATTTAGTGTTATATTCCTTAAGATTTGTACCAACAACCTTGTGATTGAGTTTGAATTCGATCCATTTCATGAATTGGACATAATTTATTTAATATGAAACTTTTGAATGTCTCCCAGCTTAGATTAAACATTGTTCCTCGACCCTTGTTTTGAATCAGGGTGTTCCACCATTCAAGAGCTTCTCTCTTGAACATTTGTGAAGAATACTGGATAGCTTCCTCACCAGTGCATTTGCTTATGATGATAATTGATTCTTGTTCTTCTAGCCATCTCATGGCGGCTATATCATTCGTGTCTCCATAAAATTCTTTTGGATTGTAGGCATTAAAGTTCTTAAAACTACATCCTTTTTGGACTTTTAATTTCTTTCGGTTTTCATTCCTCGAATTATTATCAGATGTAAAGCTATCATGAGCCTCTTCCTTTCTTGAATGAACAGACTTACTTCGAATTTTCTTGTTAGTTTTTGGTTGACTTGGACTTGTAGAGATGTCCTTGATTGCGTCAAGAACTGGATTCATAGCTTCCTTAATCATCTTTTGGATTCCATCCATATATCGGACGGGAATTTCATTAACATTATTTTCATTGTTAACGTTTTCCTCATTTCCAGTTTTCTTGGGAGAACTGTTTTGAGAGTTTGCACTTTCTTCTTTTGACATACTACAATAAAAAAATTTAAAAGATAAGTTCAATATTCAAGGAATTTAAAACATATCTTTTATTCATCATATTTGTAGTTACAAGAGTGCACAATATTTATTACAACTATATTCCTTAAAGTTCTTATTATCTATTTCTTACAACAAATGACTAATTTCTTAATATTGTTGTCTTTCTTGATGTTTTTGCCGGTCTCCTTTTCTTTTTCCTTTTCTTCCATCTCTATTTCCTTTTGGAGCATTGTTTCTGCTAATTTGGTAACATTGATCTCATAATGAGTTGAATTATCCTTAATGTGATACATTCCTACTATGGAATTGTAATATGTTTGCAGATCTTTATTTTGAGTGTGAGCAAAGTAAGGATCTTGAGTCGTCGAAAAATTAAAATATTCCTGTCCCTAAGGATATTCTTCTGGATAGGTCATTATTTTATTTTCTTTTGATATAAGTGGTTTCTTGGATTTACTTGATCCAGTTCCATGCGTATTTTGGTTTGGAATGATATGTGCTAGTGGGATATTAGAATCAAACGAATATGAATCTCCCTCCATTGATGTTTGGTATGAATTTTCGTCACTAGATATAGCTATTGGGAGTAAAGCTATCCCTATGAATCATTTTCCTTTACCTGATAAAGGTTGAAATGATCCTTGACTAGATTGATGATCAGACATCTGTACGAAGTTAGATTAGGGGTAGGAAGACGCTCCTATCTTATCCGGATTTGTTTGATCTTATCTGTATAAGTTTTGACTAAAATTTTGATACTTTTTAACTAAGTATCTAATTTTACTTGAACTAGTATTTGTATAATAAGTTTTTGAAACTTATCCTGAATCAAATCCTATGTATAATTAAATACCTAATTCGCTAAGATTAATGGCTCTAATACCAACCTATCACACCCCGACTTAGGACCTAGGCGTGTGACCAATAGTTGGTACCTGTTTTGTAAATATATCAAAGTTGCGTGTTTGTTTTAGTGGAAGTCTTTAATATAATTTGTTCATTTATAAAATACCGGGTTAAAAATACCCAATTAGTGTTTACAAAACATGTTTGAGAAAATATGTTCTTTTCAGCGGAAGTCTTTGAATAAAATATTATTATACTAAAAACCCGGGTTTAAATACTCGTTTGATATTTCAAATACCTTTCTTTAGAAAACATAATTCTTTATAATATTTTGAAATAAATATCTGAGCCACCAGATAGCATCTAAAGACTATATCTCCAATTTTCTATTCTGGCTTGCTTGTTTGTTCTAACCTTTCTGTTTTCCTGTAAAATGGTTATAAAATACGTCAGCACACATCTGGTGAATGACGCTGACTCTGTTGTAAAATATTTTCAATACCTTTGTGTAACCAACAATAATACATTTATGACTACTCATTAGGCACCCAACTTAATTGAGATAAAATTACCACATGTACAATTAAAACATATACACAATATCATTTCTCTAAATAGTCCTGTAGACTTCCAGAGGCATGTTGATGATATGCATGGCCTCGAGGAACTCCGAGTCACCATGTATGAATGGATCCAGACACATGTATACTTTTAATCAAGGTGCCCGTTTCTTATCATTGTAACACAAAGTTTTAAGGATTCGTAGATCCTATGCAAACATTGTGACTCTAAAAGCGTTTGTAAAGGTTTAGGACGTATTCACCTTTTCGGTTTATAATCAGTTTCTGATACTGATTCCTGTTTTATGATTCTGCTTCTTGATTTGTTACCTCGAACCTGTAGTACAAGAATAACCTTTGTATAAATAACTAGATCATTGATCTAGCTTGATACCTTTAGTCTGTTTTGTATAGCTTTAACCTTGATAAAATTATTTGTTTATGTAAAACATTTGGACATTTAGTCCTTTTCTTTATTTACCAATTATATGCTACGTTTATTCTTCAGGAATAAACATCTATACTGAGTTTCTTCTTTAAGAATAAACGTTAATTTTAACTATAACCTTTTGCATAATATTGTATTTCTTAATCTTAAAGAAATACTAATTTGACTATACCCTTTGTATCTACATGGTTACGTTTCTAAATCAAGAATAAACAATATTTTGACTATAACCTTTACTTAAGAAAAGTTATATTATGCTTAATTGTAATCAAGTTTCGGGCTATACCCACGACTATGGTCTAAAACATTTATAATAATAAAATAATAACTTAGACAGAATCTCTACCTCACACGGGTATTTGGAGTTAGATATTTATCACCTATCGAGCAGCACTTCTACTCTATATCGCATATCAAGGCTTAAACCGTAAAAACTTCGGAGCTTGGCACGTACTACGAGACTGTCATGCAAAACGATGTAGACAGAGAAAGTATTTTAGAGAGAGTGGAAGGTGTGATGGAGAAATGAGCCATGACCCACCCTTTTATAGGCAAAACTGGGTCCCATCGCGATACGCAATGGGTTCTACTTTAACTACGTCGCGTATCGCGACACCTCCTTTTATGAGTTCATGCCACGTGGTGACACGTGGTCTGTCACACTGCCACGCGGCTCGACACGTGTCTTGCATTGCCGAAATTAGATCGCGATACGCGATCCCTAGCCTTACCTCCATCGCGTATCGCGATGAGGTTCAATTTCCAGAATTTTCATTTTAAGTCCGTGCACTTTCATATCTTGTTATTTCTTGGTCTCGCTTCTACTTTCCAAAAACAATAAGGCGGCTCTCAAGCGGCTCGCGGCGATACGAGCGTGCGAAGTTCAAAGTACGCCATCAAAGCTCCACATTGCGCCCAACGCCCTTCGCCGTCGCCGTAGTCTTCGCCCGAGTCCGAGCCCTTGCCGTGCGCGTCGGGTGCTACGCACCCTCTGTTAGGAACACTAGGTGCATGCTTGGCATAACAGAATATTACTATGGAAACTTCATCTCTTATAAAGAGCATCCAAATTTATCCTACTTTCCATATGGGATGAGTTTTATCTTCCTTATTTTTATCTAGGTGGACTGCTTCCAATTTCTTTCATCCTTCCATGTGGGATGGATTCTCTTTTCTTATTTCCTTCATATGGGATGACTTACCTTATATATTTATTTCCTTATTTTATTTTCTTATTATTTATCTTGAAAATATTTTTCCCATTACTTGTCTTTAAGAGTATATTTTTGATCCTTCAACTTTATTAATTGTCAAAATTGAATCGAAATTTTGGGGATGTTACATCCACTACCACCATCCACCACCCACCGTCCGCCACCACCACCACCCGCCACCACCAACCGTCCGCCACCACCATCGTCAACCACCAGCCCCACCACCGTCCATCACCACCACCCACCGTCGGCCACAACCACCGTTCACCACCACACCCATCGTCCGCCACCACCACCACCCCACCGTCCGCCACAACCATCGTCCACTACCACCACCCACCGTCCGCCACCACCACTGTCCACTACCCACCACCTCCACCGTCCATCACCACCACCACACACCGTCCACCACCACCATCCATTGTCCGCTGCCACTACAGTCAACCATCCATCACCACCACCACCCACCGACGGCCATCACAACCGTCCACTACCACCGTCCACCACCCACCATAACTGTCCATCACCACCACCCACCGTTCACCGCATAACACAATCATCTATTACCATTCATCCACTACCACCCACTTCCATAGTTCGTGTACCACCACCAATTATTTTAGCAGTCTACTGACGTTAAATGACTTATATCTACTGTGATATGTATAATAGGTAACTAATTTTTCAGATTATGCAGACAATATCCTGTTATTAAAACAAAAAATATTATATTTTCAGATTGTAGATCTTCAGACCACATCTTCAGTTGCAGACATGAAATCAGATTACCGACATTTTTTGTCTTAAAAAACAAACAACACATAAATCTTGAAAATAAAGTAAGAACCGATATCTAACTATATGGCTGCAAAGTACTCTCTGCTGCCCTTCGGGATTCGGGTTGGGCTTCATGGAACTTTCCACAAGTTTCCATCCAGTTGGGCATACCTCATCGGAGCTCTCTTGTACAGATTGTAACGCCTACTAACAAACATAATATTAAGCGAAAACACCAAGTTTAGTTAAATTCAAGTTTAGTTAACAGAACCTGAGTCAATAGCCGATTAAATATAACAAACTTAATCATAAGATTAAGCGGAAATATGTGTAATATGGAACAAACTCCATCCAAATCGATGAAGAATGCACTGTTGGCGACACCGAGACAAATACACCATAGTTAAGTTTTTCAAGCCAAACTCATTTCTCATCTCCTTACCCAAGCAGCAACAAAGTCTAAATCAAGCCCTAGATCTTACCTTGATAATTTCAATCTACAATGCAAACATCTTTTATAATTTACCAAACCAAATATAAAATCTTGCAGCATTACCAGTCGGCTCGCCATGTCCATATTTACACAACAAAGTATCATACAAAATCCAGTTATCTTTAATCAACAACCTGCTACAGATGCCTTTTTAAAATGGACGGTTTTGACCCGAACCAAAACAATACATTTTTAATATAACATGTTGTGACCCAAACTAGATCAATACCTAAATGAACCGTTTTTATCAGAACCAAATTGATACCTTTTTAAAATAACCCGAACAAAAGGAATGTTATTATAAAATGACCCGTTTTGACCTGAATGAAACTGATACCTTTTTAAAATGACCTGTTTTTACCCGAACCAACATATAACTTTTTAAAATAAATGGCCCATTTTGACAACCAAGCCGATACCTTTTTAAAACAACTCATTTTGACCCGAACCAAACAGGTACCTTTTTAAAAGTGCCCATTTTATATGAATTGTTTTCATCGGAACCAAATTGATACACTTTTTAAATGACTTGAGCAAAAGTGATAACATTATAACATAGCCAGTTTTGACCCAAACCAAGCCGATACCTTACACTCTAAAATCTCATGTACTAATGCAAGTTTTAAACAAGTTTTGGTTGAAGATGACCAAAATAATTAATTCCTTTAGTAATAAATTTTGAAATGTAGGTACTGAATCAAATAGTTAGTGACAGTTTGTTGCTAATTATTAAAGTATTAGGGATGCATTGGTGTGTGATCTTAGGAAATGGCAGGAGTTAAAAGTATATAATTACTTACAGTGACTGGAATCGTGAAGAAAAAGAGTAACAACTGTTCACCAAGATAGAAAACAAACTACTTCGACTAATTTAACATATATTTTTATAAAATAGTAAGCTCAAATTCATGGAAGCAACTCTTTACATGTTGAATCCGGTTACTTAAGAATACAAACAACAAAGGTTTAACAACAACAGCCCACCAAGCATCAATGGTGACCAAAGAAAAAGTCAATCAATCAAAAACTCAACTCTGACTAATTTAAATTTGTATCCTAGAAAAGTCAAACTCGACAAAAAAAAGTCAAACTCGGCAATAAGGTCCTTCATGGCTAGACAACCGAATTATCATCATACTTTTTAATACACCCAAAATAATGCTGGAATCATTTAACTCCCTTTTTAGCAAGTTGGCCATTTTGCCCATGGCTTCCCTTCTCATCAAAACACATCTTTTAATGCTTGTGATTTTAATAAGTTGTCATATGATTAAATTTTTTTTCTAAAACCACTATTTTCAACCCACTCTATTTTTGTTAAATTCTGTTTTGACACGAACTGAACTAATTTTTTAATGACCAATTTTGACCCCAAACTTCATGACTTTCGTTGACTTGAAAGTTAAAATGCACTTGAACCAAAAGATCCATCTTTGTATCAGTGACTTTGATTAGTGTCTGTCCCTAGTGTTTAATATAATATAAAGTATGAAAAGTTGGAAACTGACTAATGAAAAAAGGTAAAATAATTTACATAACAATTGATCATTTACTTTTAAAGGTTATACAAGCTTTTATGCCCGCGCGTTGCAGCGTGCGGGCATTTGTGTCACTAATTAAAAGCATTCAAACTACAAATCAAGAATAATGTTTCGCGGCAAACAAACGACAAATAAGGGGACGAAGGTGATGATTCATCCCATTTTGACGTTTGGTATGAGATGCCTATCTATAATTTTAAAAATGTGTCTGCAAATTTTGGCAAGCTCATCTTCAGGTTGGTTTGCAATAAGACTTAATTAGAGTAGAGTAACCTTGCATTCATTTCCTTTGAATATCATGGTGCCCACCTTGCTCCAATCACATACTTGTATCCAACTGCAAGCTGGTTTTGGTCTTTGACAATAAGTTAAGTATCTAGTTTTGCAATACTCTCATACATCCAACCAGCCAACTCTGAAATAAAGAAAATCCGCAACTAACGATGGCCAAACATACATGTCTTAGAAAATGTCGCATGATGGAAGCTGTGGTTTGGTATGTACATTGTGTCGTGTCTGTATATATACAAAGTGTGTTAATGAAAAACTTATCAATTCAGGAGTGTGTATTATAATGTTATGCGGACCATAGCAGTTTAAGGAACCCAAAAAAGAATATAGGAAAGCTACAATACAGTTAATACACATGGCAATGCTCTAACATAACCATTGGATTTCCACCCAAATTACATTCACAAATCATGAAACTCAAAATATAAGCTGCATGCATTAGTCAACACACATAAGCATACACCAAAGGAATTATATACCCAAACAAAGTGAACCAAACACAATAATCACATATTAAAATGGCATTAGACTACATAACAATAAGTAAATAACACTAAATTAAAAGGGTAAAGTATCAAACATTACACATAACAGTAAGCATACACGAAAATGCAGTTGCAACCACAACAAACAACTATACGCAATTATGGCGAAATAACTTTTTTAATTGCCTACAAATGAATTAAGTCACAAAATATACCCAACAATGCACACAAAACTTACACCAGCATACCTCTGGACAACCATTTCAGTAACTATTCCTACATGCCGTCTATGCTTTACATAAATAAAGATGTAGACAATTAAACAGTACCCACATGAACAGAAAATGCTAATCGAGTTATCACTTGATAAGGTTCAGAATGTTTTACAGTCGGAGCAACGCTATTTAACCGCCATGGCTGCAATGGGCATTGCAAGTGCAAAACCAAGGCTAGTCTTACACCTGCTGTCTCGTGACTGCCATGCCAAGGTGCAAAGAATCTCATATCGAGACCCGATTATAAGTTAAATAACAATCAGTCATCACAGCCTATGCAAAGGTTTGACAATATGAAGACTTAAAAGAATACAAAGCTTTGACAATACATCTCAGATGAGAACTCCACATCATCATCCATTAATATACCATAAAACTCCAAAATGATGCTAAACGAAACCGTAGGTAAACAACTTACGAATATCTTTGTTCGTAACAGTCTCATATTACGAAACTGTAGCAATCATGGACAACGTATAACGAAAATCCCAAAATATCGAATAATCGAATCCACGGGCCACAAAGACATGCAATAAAGTGAATCTAAAGCCGCCACTACCGTAGGCGTCATCTAACGACCGCCGACCCCGCTACAATAGGTGTCGTGACTGCCGGCAACGGAAAAACCCGCCGTCGACAAAGGAAAACCACAAAATACAGAGACGATAGAGCTGCAAAAATCTAAAAAACATGAGCACAAACAACACCTTTAGACCTTTTAAGTGAAGTATAAAGCCCTAAAAATTAAAACATTAACAAATACATAACATTACTTACGGAAGATGTTGTTGCGTTGACTAACTCCGATTCTGTTCAGAAAACACATAATCAAAATAATATTAGAAACTGTAAACAAAGACGCAAGTAAAACAACAGAAACGATGGTCTGCCTCCGTCAATATATGACAAACTCACGTCTGGACGGAAGTAATTACCATATTCCATGAACGGCAAAGAGGTGGTAAGCAGTGGTGGAAAAGTGGAGAGGGGAAACCTTCAACTGAAGATGATAAAGCACAAATGGGATAACACGTGTATAGAAAATGTTGAAGACTACTTGAGTACTTGGTGACTTGTTCTTAGAAAAATGAGTGGCTGAAATTATTTTGGTGAGTGGTGAATAGAAAAATGAGTGGCTGAAATTTGTTGGTTTCATGAATGGTTACTTTGGTGAGTGGTGAAAGTTTTGGTTTTTAATATATATATAATATTTAATTCTAAAGTTGGAATCATAATAACTAAACTTTTGGCATTTACACCAACCTCCTTTAACTTGCACTCTTGATAGTTGACGATAATGAAGATTGCTTAAGAAACATATTTATTTATATTTTCTTATAAAAGGTTACAAGTTTTGTCACTTGTCACTTCTACATTAAAATTCATTATTTTTAATAAATTTATAATAGTAAAATAATGGTTATCATTTTTAAAATTTATGCTTCAAAATTTGTTAATTTAAAATTTACTTCCTATTTTTTCAAACATTTGATTTTTATAATTATTTTTTACTTTAAAATTGTTTTAAAGACTATTGTACAACGAATGTATTAATAGTGTTTAACGGGTTTATAGTTTCTTGTATACCGATTATTTATTAAATATTGTATTTTCAAGAACTATCCGTGTAATACACGAGCCTCAAACTAGTAACTTTATATATATATATATATATATATATATGCTTGTGCAAACAATCTAAGGTAACCCAACACATTTAAAAACAAACCTGTTCTTGAAGCAGTGAAACTTTAGTATGGTTTCTTCCAAATTCTAATCATTTCCCATTATCTAATGCAAATCTGATCCAAAGAAGTTCGTCTTTAAGTTCGCCAGTAGCAAAATCAGCGTGTTCTTGAACATACATAACATGAATAAATAAAATAACATTATAAATATATATTCAAATCTTATGTGTAACAAAGCATTATTGGAAGCCCTATGAAATTCGATACCTTGCCATTGAGTTGGGGAGCACCTGACTTTGTGATGGCATTTAGTTGAAGCGATTACAGACCAAAATCTTCAATTCATCGACTCAGTAACCCTACAAAATTGAAAGAATGAGGAACAAACAAGTTACAACTAGAGAGATTAGGTTAAAAACAATTGAGTCAATCGTTTAACACCAAAAAAAGTATAACAATAATAGAATCGAACATAAAGCTTACAGTTAGGTAAAAAACGATTACCTGATCTCGAGCCTACCTTCACCTCCGATTCAATCAATGGTGTCTGTGTCGTCGCTCTCATTTTCACCTCTGCTTGACACAATTTCATTGAACCTAAACAATAAGAACTGGTTTCGTTAAAGCGAGGCCGGCTACCGATGTAACATCCTGTTTTCTTGTTTCGGTTAATAAAATAAAATATGAGTTATTATGAGTCGGGCTAGTGTTGGGTAAGATAGATATGGGTTATGGACTTGGATTAAAATGGAAGGAAGAAAAGACCACGGGCTTAAGCCCATGACCCATAATATAAATACTATAATTAACCATTAATTCATTCATTCTCATCCATTTCATATACCATAAAAACAAACACTTAAGCTCTCTCTCTCATATCTCTTTCTCTAAACTGAAACCAAGAAGGAAACTCGATTCCGACCCGAGGTAATGATAGTATTATATTGTATGGATCCAAACCCTCTAGATCTAGTCGCGAAACAACGAGCCGACACCCCCAAACCGTTGAAGTCACGAGATCCGGATAGAATCGGGTATAAACCGATCAAAAGATGAGCTTTGGGATCACCCTAGCTCAGATCTGGATCGAACGAGACGAAAAACGGTGAAAACAGTAGTGAAACAAGCGAGATCTCGCTTTTCCAGCGAGATCCCGGTTTTCCGACGATGACGGCGCCGGAGATGTGTGTACGAGGTTAAGGGAATGTCAGGTAATATTCTGACATTCTTTGACCTAACCCTAATTCGTTAGCGTAGAAATACCGAATTAGCGGTAATTGGTTATGACCATTTGTTAAGGAGAATTAACGAATTAGCAGTAGTTCGCTAGAACCCTGCTGCTAGGGGCGCTGTGTAACACCCCGACCAAAGGCGGATTATACATCGGGGCGCCACATATTGCTTCATTACTCGCGACACTATTGGTGTCAATATTTATTAATACACATTTTATCGCGCACGCGCAGCGGGGAAAATAAAGAACATAAATCAAACATAAATCAATATATTATAAATTATAACATTCAAACAACATTAACTTGTCTTGATACATTTTAATTCTAGGTCCAAAAGTAAAAACGTCCTACGTGTCCACAAGCTCCAAAACAGCTACTGCAAACCTGAACATGTGTTAAAATAAACGTCAAACACTTGCGTGTTGGTGAGAAATCAAGTTTAATACAATACATAGATAATAATAAATCTGCGCGCAACATGTGTATGTCTGGTTTTCAACAAGGGTGTAATCTGATCGGGACCAACTCTAAGAGACAAGACTGCCAGTGCTCACAATTGAGCTCACAAACAAGACTAACTGTGCATGTGTATACAAAAGAGAAAATCATAAACGATAGTTCTCCCGTGTTCATCTAATGGTACCATGAAAACTGCGGAATAGACCGTCAATACGGTTAATGATCCACACATACAAATAAACAGCCAAGTCTACGTCCTCAACACATGGGATACTGCGCGACTAAAGTTCATAAACAGTTTAAGACTCAAGTTTTGTATGAACACATGAACATCCCAAAGCATTTAAAATAAAAAGGGATTAGATACGAGATAACTCACTTGATAAACGATGCGGTGTAAGATAAAGCAAGAACCAACTTTAAACAAGCACAAGTTAACCTATAAATAAGATTATTGTTTTAATGATCTGTTTTAAGTCTTGATTATAAGTTAGCATAATTAATAAGTAAATTATTATATATAATATATATATTACCGGAAAAGCAGGGAGGAACAAGGAGGAAGACGGCAGGACAACGGCAGAGAGCAAAAAGGGAGGAAGAGATAATAAGAGAGATTAAGTGTTTTGTGTGTGAAGTGTTAGGAAAATATTATTATTACTTATAGAGAAACCCTAGGAGACATAAACCCTAGAAAAAGGGGAAAAGATCTCAAAAAGTAAAAGAAAAGATATCAACGGTAAAAAGTTCTGAAAAGTAAAGATATCAAAAGATATGGCAGCTGCAGGGGGCAAGATAAAGCTGACAGGGAACAGTAAAAAGCATGGGCGGATCAGATAAAGGTACTGGTCAAGCATGGCAAAAGCAGATCTCAAAAGATTGTGTCAGTCACTTTATCTGTCAACCAATGGGGTTGGCGCGCATGCTGCGCCGAAAGTAACTATTCAGACATTAGATGGGTTAGGTCAACGGCTCAAAAGATAAGACAACACAAAAGCAAACGGCTAGATTTAAACAGAAGATACAAGGGTTAAGCGCGGGAAGGCTGAGTGCGCGAGCGCGAAGGCTGGCACAACAATCCTTAGCGCACTGCGGGAAGAATCACATCCTTAGCGTGCTGCGTGAACTAGAATTCTAAGCGCATCGCGGGAAGAACATACATTCTTAGCGCATTGCGGGAAGAACATGCATTCTTAGCGCGCTGCGAGAAGAGTTCTCTTCACGCATCGCAGGAACAAGATGTCTTCACGCAGGCTTCCATGTAAGGAGTCTGGCGCGTGGAGCTGCAGACATCCTTAGGCGGAAAGAACCAAAGGACAAGCATAGAGTTGAGGGAAACAAGGCTTAAGGGCGGGACGGCGACAAGAGGGAAAAGAAGGCGGAATGAGAGAAGGAAGAGGGAGGGGACGGCGGAAAGAAAGAGAGAGAAAGAGGCGGGAAGGAAATATATATATTTTTATTATTAAAAGTAAAATATAAGTATAAATAAATATTAAATCATAAAAGAGAGAGATCGGGTCAGAGAAACGGGCACCTGGGTCGGGTCGGATCGGGGCAGATGTCACAGTCTCCCCTACTTTAAGAAATTTCGTCCCGAAATTTATCTCGAAGTAGGTTGCGCAGAGAACAGGTGCGGGTACTTGATCTTCATTTGATCTTCCCTTTCCCATGTAAACTCGGCTCCGCGCTTGGACTCCCAACGAACCTTCACGATAGGGATACGACTGCGCTTGGTTTGCTTAACCTCGCGATCCATAATCTCAACAGGCTTCTCAACGAAATGCATAGATTCATCAATTTGAACTTCATCAAGTGGAATGTGAAGGTTCTCGTCAGCTAAACACTTCTTGAGATTGGATACATGGAACGTTGGATGCACATTACTGAGCGCGGGCGGCAGGTCAAGTCTGTAGGCAACTTTTCCCACACGCGCGAGAATCTTGAATGGACCAACATAACGAGGAGCAAGCTTACCCTTCTTCCCAAAGCGGACAACACCTTTCCAAGGCGACACTTTGAGGAGAACAAGATCACCAACTTGAAACTCGAGAGGCTTCCGCCTACGATCTGCGTAACTCTTCTGTCGGCTTCTGGCAGTCAGCAGATGATCACGGATCTTGGCGATTTTATCGGTTGTCTCTTGAACAAGTTCGGGTCCTGTGATTTGAGTTTCACCCACTTCGCTCCAACAGATCGGGGAGCGGCACTTACGACCGTAAAGTGCTTCAAATGGGGCCATACCGATACTGGAATGATAGCTGTTGTTATAAGAGAACTCGATCAAAGGCAGGTGTGAATCCCAATTACCTCCAAAATCAAGAACACAAGATCGGAGCATATCCTCAAGAGTTTGAATAGTTCGCTCAGACTGACCGTCAGTCTGAGGATGATATGCCGTACTCATGTCCAAGCGAGTTCCTAACGCAGATTGGAGAGATTTCCAAAAGCGAGATATAAAACGGCCATCACGATCGGATATGATGCTCAAAGGAGTACCATGGCGGCAGACAATTTCCTTGACATAAAGCTGCGCGAGCTGCTCAACACGGTAGTTTTCACGAATGGGCAGAAAGTGAGCAGACTTAGTCAATCGATCCACTATTACCCAAATGCTATCATGTTTGCTTGCTGTCAAAGGTAACTTGGTAATAAAGTCCATCGCTACACATTCCCATTTCCACGTAGGAATTTCTGGTTGTTCGAGCAAACCAGACGGGCGTTGGTGTTCAGCTTTAACTTTAGAACAAGTCAGGCACTTAGCTACGAACACAGCAATATCCTTTTTCATACCGGGCCACCAATAAGTTATGCGCAAATCCTTGTACATCTTATCAGCGCCGGGATGAATAGAATACCGAGATTTGTGCGCTTCACACAGGATATCAGCGCGAAGATTCTCATCAAAGGGAATCCAGATGCGATTGAGATAGCAGAGAATTCCACTCAGATTAGGGACAAAGAGTGCTTCCGCGCCACACGCTAACTCGGCGCGAAGGTTGCAATTACTGATGGATGCGCGCTGCGCGTCACGAATACGCGATTCAAGGTTGCTTTGAATCGGCGCGAAGTGAAGCTGGGTGCGCGGCGAGATACAGTTAAGTTGGCAGGGTTTTCGGCTGAGCGCATCGGCTACCACATTAGCCTTACCAGGATGATACCGGATCTCACAATCGTAATCGCTGATGAGTTCGTTCCATCGGCGTTGCCTCATGTTAAGTTCCTTTTGATCAAAGATATGCTGAAGGCTTTTATGGTCAGTGTAGAGGATACACTTAGTACCATAAAGGTAGTGTCTCCAGATCTTCAAGGCAAAAACAACTGCACCAAGCTCGAGGTCGTGAGTTGTATAATTCTTTTCATGAACCTTGAGTTGCCTTGATGCGTAAGCGATAACCTTGACTCGTTGCATAAGAACACAACCGAGACCTTGGTTGGAGGCATCGCAATACACGACAAAATCATCATTACCCTCAGGTAGTGCAAGAACAGGAGCTTCACACAACAAACGCTTGAGCGTCAGAAAGGCTTCTTCTTGCTTCGAGCCCCAAATATATGGTTTACCTTTGTGCGTAAGAGCTGTTAAAGGCAAAGCGATCTTTGAGAAGTTCGAAATGAAACGCCGGTAATAACCAGCTAAGCCCAGAAAGGAACGGATCTCAGAAGGAGAGGATGGCGTAATCCAGTTCTTGATTGCTTCAATCTTGGATGGGTCGACATGAATACCCATCTTGTTTACAACATGACCAAGAAACTGTACTTCATCAGACCAGAATTCACACTTGGAAAGTTTAGCATAGAGCTGCTCGGTTCGAAGCTTCTGCAACACCAACCGAAGATGTTGCTCATGCTCGGCCTTGGTCTTAGAATACACCAGAACATCATCGATAAACACGATCACGAATTTATCCAAGAAAGGCCTACACACCCGATTCATTAGATCCATGAAAACGGCGGGTGCGTTGGTTAGACCGAAGGACATGACCAAGAATTCAAAATGGCCATAACGAGTTCGGAAAGCAGTCTTCGGAACATCTTCATCGCGGATACGCAACTGATGATAACCAGAACGGAGATCGATCTTCGAGAAACAAGAGGCACCTTGGAGTTGATCAAAAAGGTCGTCAATACGCGGTAAGGGATACCGGTTTTTAATGGTGAGTTTGTTCAACTCGCGGTAATCAATACACATGCGAAACGATCCATCTTTCTTTTTAACGAACAACACCGGAGCACCCCAGGGCGAAGAGCTAGGGCGAATGAATCCTTTAGCAATCAACTCTTGAAGTTGGCTTGCCAATTCTTGCATCTCAGCGGGTGCAAGACGATAAGGAGATTTAGCTACGGGGGAAGCACCAGGGACAAGATCAACACGAAACTCGACTTCACGAGCGGGAGGGATACCAGGAAGATCATCAGGAAAAACTTCAGGAAAATCACGCACAACAGGGATATCGCGAAGCTTCTTTTCTTCAGCAGGTTTAACCACATGGGCTAGAAATGCAACACACTTCTTCCGCATGAGTCTTTGGGCTTCGGCGCAAGACATAAGTTTAAGACTGCGGGAGGGTTTTTCGCCGTAAATATGAAGATCACCATTTTCTCGAGGTATGCGAATCAATTTCTTGGCGCAAATAACTTCGGCGCGATTATTCGAAAGCCAGTCCATACCAATAATAACATCAAAGCTTCCAAGAGGCATAGGGATGAGGTCAATCAGAAAATCGTTTTCGTTAAGGTTAAGCGTGCAATCTTTAATCACAGAGTTAATTAATATAGTTTCACCGTTAGCCAATTCAACTGAAAAATCCTCTTTTAAATCGCTGCGCGGTCGCGCAAGCTTCTGCTCGAAGGCGCGAGAGATAAAACTTCGATCGGCGCCAGTATCAAAAAGTATAGAAGCATAAAATCCGTTAAGCAAAAATGTACCATTAACTACTTCATTATTCGCTTGCGCTTGGTGCGCGGTTATGTTAAAAGCTCGTCCACGCGTCACTTGGTTTGAAATCTGGTTTACCGGATTCGCTTGTGTAATCTGAACTTGTAGTCTCGGGCACGCGTTCCGGAAATGACTGGGATCACCGCAGTTATAGCACGACCTGGGTCGTGGGCTTTGGTAGGTTGGTTGTGGGTTCTGCGGGTAGACTGGTGGTGTTGGCGCAATTGGATTGGCGAGAGGGACTCTACAGTTTTCTACAAGGTGACCAGTGCGGCCACATCGGGTACAAAGTCGACACGGGGTCTGGGTTGGGTGGTGAAATCTACAGGTTGGGCAAAAGGGATGGTTTCCTGTGTAAGGTTTCTTAGGAGGCGGGGCAGGGAGTGCGGGAGTGGTTATGGCATAGTTGTGGCCTATAGGAGGTGTTGGGTAGGCTGACAGAGGTTGAGGGGCGTATGCTAGAGGCTGGTAAGCGGGTTGCTGGACTATGGGCGGGTTGGTAAGCGCGTAAGCTTGTCTGCGCCTACGTTTCTGGTTATGGTTTGAGGGTTCAGGTTTGGTTTCTGCGGGTTCAGGGGCAGTTTTGGTGGGTTTGGTCTTCTCAGATCCCCGCAGGAACAGGGTTCCTGCTCTGACATGGTTGTCGCTGAGCACAGCGGCCAACTCGATGGCGTCAGAGAGGGTAACTGGGTTTCTGGCCCATACAGAATCTTGAATTTCCATGGGGAGACCCCCAAGGAATTTCTCTATGGCTCGGCGGGAAGGGGTAACAAGGTGAGGGACAAGCAAACTTAGTTCGTGGAAGCGCGTCGCGTACTCTCGCGCTTCACCACTGTACTGCTTAAGATTCCAAAATTCCTCCTCCAGGCGCTTAACTTCGTTGGGAGGGCAGAATTCTCGCGTAAGAATTTCCTTGAATTCCTCCCATGTCATGCTAGAAGCAGCCTCTGCGCCACGCGCATGAGCTACTCCATTCCACCATGTAAGCGCTCTGGATTCCAGGACACTGGAAGCATACAGGGTTCGTCTGTCTGAGGGGCATTGGGTGTGGAGGAAAGTGTTTTCTATTTTCTCAAGCCACTGGAGCATCACAGTGGCTCCTTCAAGACCTGTGAACTTTGGAGGGTTACCCGCGTTAAAGGATTTAATGTTATAACTCGAGGTGTTGGTATTGTTTTGGCTCAAAGCTTGGGCTATTGCGGCGGCCATTTCCTGGGAACGTTGCTGTCTACGCATGCGCGAGGCTTCTCTTCTCTGAAATCGGCGAGATAGCGGAGGCATTCTATAAAAGTTTTAATTTTAGTTAATATCTTGGTTTTATCGCAAAGCATAACTTTATAAAGCTTGGTTTCACGGAGTTAGATGCTATCAAAAGTTAAAGTAAAATAAATGACCCAAAATGCAGACTTAATAAAGGTAACAAATTCGAATCAGAAATCGACAATTCATGTATCACCATGACTTTCCGAATTCCCAATTTAAAATATACGAGTAAACGAGTATTGGAGATTGACGATTCATGTATCACCATGACTTTCCAATCTTCAATATAAAATATACAAGAAAATGAGTATTGGAGGTTGACAATTCATGTATCACCATGACTTTTCAAGTCTCCAACCTCAGAACATAATCGTAAATGGAAATTGAAAATCAACTATTCATGTATCACCATGACTTTTCGGATTTTCAATCCCAACAAACGAATATGTAAGAAAAATCAATAAAAATCGAAATTCAACAAAAATCGAAATATCGCGAAATAGAACATAAAATCATATACTGCGCAAGTGCGAGCATATTCATAAATAACGAGTAATTAACAATAAGCGCGCAAACATGAGATTTCTCTCATGCGCGAGAAGGGACTCTTAGGTATTCTAGGCCGTTACGTCTAACCACCTATCCTAAAGTCAACGAGCTCTGATACCAATCTGTAACACCCCGACCAAAGGCGGATTATACATCGGGGCGCCACATATTGCTTCATTACTCGCGACACTATTGGTGTCAATATTTATTAATACACATTTTATCGCGCACGCGCAGCGGGGAAAATAAAGAACATAAATCAAACATAAATCAATATATTATAAATTATAACATTCAAACAACATTAACTTGTCTTGATACATTTTAATTCTAGGTCCAAAAGTAAAAACGTCCTACGTGTCCACAAGCTCCAAAACAGCTACTGCAAACCTGAACATGTGTTAAAATAAACGTCAAACACTTGCGTGTTGGTGAGAAATCAAGTTTAATACAATACATAGATAATAATAAATCTGCGCGCAACATGTGTATGTCTGGTTTTCAACAAGGGTGTAATCTGATCGGGACCAACTCTAAGAGACAAGACTGCCAGTGCTCACAATTGAGCTCACAAACAAGACTAACTGTGCATGTGTATACAAAAGAGAAAATCATAAACGATAGTTCTCCCGTGTTCATCTAATGGTACCATGAAAACTGCGGAATAGACCGTCAATACGGTTAATGATCCACACATACAAATAAACAGCCAAGTCTACGTCCTCAACACATGGGATACTGCGCGACTAAAGTTCATAAACAGTTTAAGACTCAAGTTTTGTATGAACACATGAACATCCCAAAGCATTTAAAATAAAAAGGGATTAGATACGAGATAACTCACTTGATAAACGATGCGGTGTAAGATAAAGCAAGAACCAACTTTAAACAAGCACAAGTTAACCTATAAATAAGATTATTGTTTTAATGATCTGTTTTAAGTCTTGATTATAAGTTAGCATAATTAATAAGTAAATTATTATATATAATATATATATTACCGGAAAAGCAGGGAGGAACAAGGAGGAAGACGGCAGGACAACGGCAGAGAGCAAAAAGGGAGGAAGAGATAATAAGAGAGATTAAGTGTTTTGTGTGTGAAGTGTTAGGAAAATATTATTATTACTTATAGAGAAACCCTAGGAGACATAAACCCTAGAAAAAGGGGAAAAGATCTCAAAAAGTAAAAGAAAAGATATCAACGGTAAAAAGTTCTGAAAAGTAAAGATATCAAAAGATATGGCAGCTGCAGGGGGCAAGATAAAGCTGACAGGGAACAGTAAAAAGCATGGGCGGATCAGATAAAGGTACTGGTCAAGCATGGCAAAAGCAGATCTCAAAAGATTGTGTCAGTCACTTTATCTGTCAACCAATGGGGTTGGCGCGCATGCTGCGCCGAAAGTAACTATTCAGACATTAGATGGGTTAGGTCAACGGCTCAAAAGATAAGACAACACAAAAGCAAACGGCTAGATTTAAACAGAAGATACAAGGGTTAAGCGCGGGAAGGCTGAGTGCGCGAGCGCGAAGGCTGGCACAACAATCCTTAGCGCACTGCGGGAAGAATCACATCCTTAGCGTGCTGCGTGAACTAGAATTCTAAGCGCATCGCGGGAAGAACATACATTCTTAGCGCATTGCGGGAAGAACATGCATTCTTAGCGCGCTGCGAGAAGAGTTCTCTTCACGCATCGCAGGAACAAGATGTCTTCACGCAGGCTTCCATGTAAGGAGTCTGGCGCGTGGAGCTGCAGACATCCTTAGGCGGAAAGAACCAAAGGACAAGCATAGAGTTGAGGGAAACAAGGCTTAAGGGCGGGACGGCGACAAGAGGGAAAAGAAGGCGGAATGAGAGAAGGAAGAGGGAGGGGACGGCGGAAAGAAAGAGAGAGAAAGAGGCGGGAAGGAAATATATATATTTTTATTATTAAAAGTAAAATATAAGTATAAATAAATATTAAATCATAAAAGAGAGAGATCGGGTCAGAGAAACGGGCACCTGGGTCGGGTCGGATCGGGGCAGATGTCACACGCTGCCCCCGGACCCCTGTTAGTTTAGGGTTATAATTAAACTATAAATATGATATGGATAGTGATAGTAATTAATACGCGCAATTGTTATATAGTAAGTTGTGCGTAGCTAAAGAAAGGAATAACCATTAACGGTGAACGTAACCGAGCTCAGATGAGTTTCTAGCCCCGTTCCTTGTTATGTTTTCGGGGCTGTGTGCATACTTGATGTGATTAGTTAATACACTTACCTTAAGTGGTAAGTGTATGTCTTATATGATTTATGTATGAATGAATGCTTGATGATGCATGAACGATCTTCGGTTATTGCCTGTACCGTCAAGTGATAGTTTAAAGATATGATTGATATATATATATATATATAGGGGTGGGTTATAATAAAAAGAAATAGTTTCCTAGGAATAGTAAGAATAAATCTAAGCCCCTGGATCTATGATCTAGTGGTTGAGATTGATGGTTTATAAACTACCAAATAGTTTCCTATGATCTAGGATTTAGGCTACATAGTTTCCTAACTTTAAATATTATGTCATTCATTCTCTTCCTACAAAACTATGTCTTTTTATTTTAACCCTTTTCTACATATATATATATATATGATGTATGAACGTATGGAAGTTATAATTATGAATGTATAGAAAGGTATAGAAGGTATAGTTAGAAAAGGGAACCAACCCTAATAATATCGCGAATTTAGGGAACCGAACTTAATAATGTCGGCGAATGTAGGGAACCGACCCTAAGAATGTCGGCGAATGTAGGAAATCGATCCTAATAATGTCGAAGGATGTAGGGAACCAACCCTAATAATGTCGGCGAATGTAGGGAACTGACCCTAATAATGTCGACGAACATAGGGAACCGACCCTAATAATATCGGCGAATGTAGGGGACCGACCCTAATAATATCGGCGAAGGTTATAGGGCGGAATGCTCTTTAAAACATTTGTGTATGAATGAAAGTATGTATGTAAGTATGAAAGAAATAATGAAAGCACGTATGTATGTATGTATGTATGTATGTATGTATGTATGTATGTATGCATGTATGTATGTAAGTACGTAATTAAATATGAAAGTTTGTACCATCAGGTGTATATGTAAGTATGTGAATGTATTGCATGACGTATGATTAACTAGAACTCACTCAGCGTAGCTGACTTTTAGTATGCACGCAGGTTAACAGACTGAGACAGCTGGTTTGAGTGGGACACATGGCAGTATTGGAAGAAACTGACATCTGAAAATCTGTTATGATGTTTGATATTATATGTTATGTTATGTTTTTAAAATACAAGTTGTGGATGTTTGTACTGAATGGTTTATTATTATTATTATTATTATTATTATTATTATTATTATTATTATTATTATGCGAAGGTTTTAATTAACTCAGATATTTAGAACTGTGTTTATGAGTAAATTCAACGTCCAAAGTAGTGCACCGGGATCGGGGCCTTACAATCGATGAATATAATAGCCATTCGTTATGAAATTAATGGAAACCGAAACCACTTGTTAGGAATTCAATTGAAACTGGAATCAATTGAATACACATTCATGCCCTAATCAAGTGCCAATGGGATTGTAACAGACGACGGTTCATAAATCAGTTTAATAGCCTTGATTCGCTGCTTGAAGATGAAATTAATTGGGGACGTTAGGGCATTCATTAGGGCTATGGGAGGGATAACGGAAAATTGAAGATGGAAATTAATATAACGGCGTCTCCTTAGCGGCGTCTTAGTTTTAACAAATTACCATTTTGTCCATTTAAAATGTTTTATATGTAATATAGATATTGATATATAGATAATATCTTTAAAAAAATCAAATATTATTTTTTAGTATAATATTATATAGGATTTTCATATCAAATATTTGATGAGATTAATTTTTAATTTAATGAGATGTTATTACTCGTTTAAGAGTTATCTGGGATTGATAAGACTCAAACTCGTGAATTCGGGTCAAATTCATGAGAAACCTTCATTTACAAATAAAGCAATCCGGTGGATTGAAAGAATGTAGGAAGCAACCAGAGAAATTTTAAAGGTTTCATATATATATATATATATATGATTAGGATCATGTGAGAACTATTTTAAAATTGAGAACTTTGAGAACCATTATAGACCACAAAAACACTCTTTTTAACAAAAAAAATAAAATAAAAAATTATAAAACAAAAAAAAGCTCGAAAATAAAAAAAGTAAAAAAACCAAAAAAAATTATTTTTCATCCCGGTTTTATATAAAAATAAAAAAAATTGAAAAAAAATATCGGTTTAACAAAATTATACACATTTGTATAATACTTATTTTTTAAATTTTATACATATTTTTATACACACATGTACAATTTAATGTATATGATAATGTACATATGTGTACATTACGTAACTAGAGATTAAATGAAATTATACACATGTGTATAATACGAATTATTTTTTAATTTTTTAAATTTTTTTTTATAAAACTGGAATGAAATATAAGAATTTTGGTTTTTTTACTTTTTTAAAATTTTTGTTATTTTTTGTTTTATGATTTTTTTTATATTTTTTAGGGGTTTCTTTAGCGGTCCAAAATGGTTTTCAAAGTTCTCAATTTTTAAGTGGTTCTCTTAGGATCCTTACCCTATATGATCAGGATAATGAGAGAACTTTTTTGAAATTGAGAACTATGAGAACCATTTTGAACCACAAAAAACCCAAAAATAAAAAAAAAATCATAAAATAAAAAAAAAACACAAAAATCAAAAAAGTAAAAAAACCAAAATTTTTATTTTATCATCCCGGTTTCATAAAAAAAACTCGGTTTAGCTTAATTATATAAACATATGTATAATATATACATATATGTACATTTACATGTTTTTTTTGTACACATGTGTATAATTTAAGATAAATGATACTGTACATATGTGTATATTACGTAACTAGAGATTATATAAAATTATACATTTGTGTATAATACGACGTTTTTTTTATTTTTTTAATGAAATCAGAATGAAATATAAAAATTTTGGTTTTTTTACCTTTTTAAAATTTTTATTATTTTTTGTTTTATGATTTTTTAAAATATTTTTTTAAAGGTGTTTTTAGTGGTCTAAAATGGTTCTCAAAGTTCTCAATTTGCAAAGGGGTTCTCTTTGGATCCTTACCCTATATATATATATATATAGGGGTGAGATCTAGAGATAACTCCTCTTAAAGAGAGAACTAGTAAAGAATTATTTTTAACTATTTAAAAAAAATATTTTGTGATTTTTTTTCTTTCCTCATTCTAATAAGATGATATTGATACTAAAAAAAAAAAATTGTCGGTGTAGTACTGTAGTGCATATGTGCACTAATGCCTATTGCATATATACAATAGTGTTTTATTGCATATAATACAACACAATTGCATTATCCAATACACGCTATTGAATATATGCAAATACGACACTAATAATTGTATGCAAAACACATTATCGCATATATGTAATACAACACTAATGCACATATGCACTATATCGATTTTTTTAATTTTTGTATATAATATAACACTATTGCAAATAAACAATACAAACAACTATATATATGCTATTCAACACTATTTCAAATATCAAAATGCACACTATTGCACATATGCATTATAAAAAAAGACGGTGTATTGCATATATGCATTACTCGTTATTTTTTTTTAATTTTTATTTGTGGTGAAGAATAACAACATATAAAAAGGATGAAAGAAAAAAAATTTTAAAATATTTTTTTTAATTAAATTAAAAATACTTCATTATTAGTTCTCTAGTTCTCTCCATAAAATGGAGTTCTCTCATGATCCTCTCCATATATAACATTCTTTTGTATTAAACGGGCTGATAGGAAAAATAATTGCACTTGTTTAACAACGGTTATCGACATCATTGATACCGATACTAAAATATTCGTTTCGTTATTGGCACTCGTAATTATTTACTCATCCATATTTCTGATTGTCTACTATTGATTGTATTTTATATCTTGTTATATTAGGGTACAATAATTATGTTAGGAAGTTCTTGTAATCTTGTGATTTTGTAAATAGTTATCGTTAGCCAAAAGTATTACACAAGCTTTTACTATCGATAACGCCGATTTGTTACGTACGTTTGTACTTCACATTTTGCTCAAAGTGATAAATTTGGACATGAAGCTTTTGAACTAAACTCTTTACTAAGAGCATCCAGAATGGGGTGCAATACCCTAGGTTTGAATGATGTGTCAAGAAAAGAAAACAAGTGTAGACTTAATTTGTTGTTGTGGGAGTAAAATTTGATTGGTGAAGTTTGTTTATGCAAACTTGCAACAAACAAGAGTTGGTGGGTCCATTTTTGCACCCTCTCACATGGACATATACATATATATTATATATATGGTTTTAATAATATTTTAATAAGATTTGTAAAGGTATGTTGTTGTGGCAGAAAGTTGGTGTTTTTGTAAAAAGTTTAGAATTTGATGTGACGTTAATGTGTCGTTTTGTGAAGGTTTGTTGATGTGAATGCTCTAACCACTTTCTAATGAATTCAAGACATAACTTTTTACTTAAAATATGAATAGTAAAATACAATACCACACATTAAAAGAAGTTCGGTACAATTCACTGCAGCTTGGTTCACATGTTCCGTGCGGTTCATTTTGAAACAATGCACAACTAAAACCAACAATAATTTTCGGTTCAGAAAGAAGAAAAAAACAACTTTTGATTTTAACCATAGTTTTCACACTTTTTAGACAAAAGTCATTTCGTATTTTATCATCGCTTTTCTAAAAAAATCTGAATTTATGTCCAAAATCTATTACACTATTTTCCTGAGTTTCATTTAGCAAGAGAAAAGAAAGGAAAAAAATTATATAGGAGAGAAAAGAAAGGAAAAGATGTGATTGCATTTTGTGTTATCGAGTTTAATGAAAAGGAAAAAAAAAATTACACGCTTTATGTGTCCCTGAGATGGATGGAAAAAAAGAAGAAAATTATATTTTTACTATTATATCCTATAGAGAAATTAAAATAAAAGACATTCCAACATTTCAAAAAAATGATAGTTTTTTTTCACGATATTTAAACATATAAAAGATGAAATTATAAGTGTTCAAAACTTCATCAACTATGCCTATGAATATGATATATAGCTTATTGTGGATTTGTTCTTACGCCACTTGTTATAGCTTATTATTTACTTAACATGATATGTGTTTACAAACATACCATCACTATACCACATATTTATCCAAACTTCAAATATTAATAAATGTAAGTGCAATTTGTATGAACACGCTCTTTGCCACACAAAGTATAGGCATTATAAACAAAAAAAGAAAAGCCAAATATGATCAAATATGTTTCCTACATACATACATAACCATAGCAATTGTTTTTAAAATCCATGGCCGGCTCTTGGGGTGTGTAAAGCGGGTGACCGGCCGGGGCACGTTTTCTTTGAGGGCACTAAATTTTTAAAAATTTCCGATGTTATATATGTAAAATACCCGAATGTTTATAATTATTATCTTTATATTACTCAAACACCTTTTAGACCCCGTTTTTTTTGGATTAACCAAAGACTTATAGACCCACTAAAATTTGAAATATGTCAAGTACTTTTAATTAATCAATATAATTTAAATAAATAGAAGAAACAAATAGGCGTGATAATAGCAAAATCGACTTCGAAGACCAGCAGCCACGTCGACTTCGAATATCAGCAGTCACGGTAGCATTTGAAAATATTAGTTTTTCAAAATTATAGTTATTGAAATCCTATTTTCGACCCAAAATGCCTCAAGAAATACTTAGCGGGTTGGCGATAAAAGTTATTAAGAACGGAACATTAGAGAGCATAAACTGCGAAGAGTTAATTCACCAATTTGCTATAAAAATGTTATGAGAGCTTCACAAATACTCAATTAGCTATTAATCTATTAAGTGTGTCATAAACTCATTATAATACCATGAAATTTTTATGTTAATCGCTATAAATTTAATAGGCGTATAAAAATGTGTTTACATTACTTAGTATGTTAAGGTTTAAGGGCATATTTTTTTCGGCTCCACGTGAATTTTCGCAGCCGGCCCTGTTAAAATCCATATCTAAAACTACCAACATCGTTTATTCGGTCGGTAAAACCCGAAAGATGATAAAACCCGAGTGTTGTCGGTCTAGGGGCTATGTGGTGGTGAGTTGGTAAAACCCGGGTGTTGTCATTCCCGTGCATTGTATTAGCGGTTTGACGCGATTTCGATCGGTTATAGTTACGTTCCTTAAATAGCAGAACTATAACAAAAAGGTTGAAAAAACCCATATTTTGGTAAAACCCAGACGGTGTCGACCGGAGATGCGGTGATAAATCAATGCGAATAAACGTTTAATACCTAAATTAAATTTGAGCATTTAATAGCTGAAACCTCTCTTAAAGATGAACATTTTAAGAATTTTTTTCTAAATATTAATATCTTGTAGTATAGTAGTATGAAACTCTTACAAAACAAAATGGAGCCTTTATATTATAAAATAAATAAAGTGACTAAGTTATAATTTTCACACATTAATTAAAAGAATAAAAATAAACCATTAATAAAAAAACTCAAAATTTTATTATATCAATTTTTGATGCTCGAGTCACCTTTTCATTTTAACACTCCAGCTTTTTAGCTTCTTTTATTTTACACTTAACTATAATTTTATGAAAGGTGTGTTTGTATTAGGGATGAGATTGAGATTTTATCGGTACCGACCGGTTCGGGTCCAGAAAATTCCAGTCTCAAAAATCGTGAATTTTTAGTACCGGTATCAAAATATTTGGTTCGGTACCGGTACGGGACCGGGATTGAAAGTAAAAGTTCGGGAAATACCGGTCCCGTATCGGTGCCGAAACTCTAAATCTTGGTACCGATTTGACACCGACGATACCAAATCGGAACCGATTTCGATACCGGTACTTGTTCGGTACCGGTACCAACCGATTTTGCTCATCCGTAATTTGTATATGCTTTATGAACGTTTTGTATCTTCCAACAACGTTGTTAATTGTTATTTATGGATGCATGAGTTGTTTTAAATATTAATATACTAGCTTTTATTCTATGTATTGTGAGGTTGTTTTTCATTTTTTTTATAGTATAAATATATAATTTTTAGATTTTAATTATATTTATTGTAAGAAATTAAATAATACACTTAGAATTTGATGATAAAATAGTTTTACAAATAAATGAGATGTTACAACCCGGTTTAAAAGTTATCTGAGTTTGGTGGACCATGACCCGTTTATTTTGTATACTATAATATTGTTTTTAAGTATAAATAATATATTTTTTTAAATCGTTTATTAATTTTTAGCGTATTCTTACTTTGCATGATTTTCACATCAAATATTTGGTGATATTAATTTTTAATTTAATGAGATGGTATAATCTGTTTAAGGGCTATTTGGGTTTAATGAGACCCATATCCGTAAATCCGAGTCAAATGCATAAGACCCATCTATTTACAAATAAAATAGTGGCTTGAGAGAACGTAGAAATTAACCGGAGATATTTGTAAGGTTTCGTTTGTATATAGTGTTTGTCTCCACTCTCTTAGTAGGACCCAAATGAAAAACAGGGCAGGCTTGCAGACTACCCACTCACACAATTTCATTTTTTTCCAATTTTGTGTGCGGCAACTACCATTATTATTATTTTATACTAGAATAAATTATTGTCAATAGTAATATAAAATTCTAAAAAAACAAGCCAATTATATGGCCACGCAAAAATCCTTCCTAGAGGTTGATCTACCTGAGCAAAAACCTCAGGACGACGGAGTTCTATTCCCGGCGGTATATCCCCAGAGAAGACAGCTTTCGAAGATGCGATCAGAGCTCATAACCCATGGTTGGAGTCTCTTCTCCTCAAAAGGGGTGCTATTCTCTTCCGAGGTTTCCCGGTTATATCTCCTTCCGACTTCAACTGCGTGGTTGAAGCTTTCGGCTTCCCGGAATTGAGTTACTCTGGCGGTGTAGCCCCTCGAACGCAGGTCGTTGGCCGCGTTTACACCGCAAACGAAAGCCCCCTCGATAAGGAAATTCCTTTTCATCACGAGATGGCTTATGTAAGTTCCATGGCGCTCTCTCTCTCTCTATATATATATGAACAAATCAATATTCCTGCTAGTTTATCATTAACAAATCTCTCGTATATATCTGTATATAGAGGTTTATGTAACCCTATTAGTAATTTCAGACTCCAAGTCACAATTCAGTGAACTTGAGGGATCAATAATGACAAGTAGGTCATAGTTGGTTACTTGGTTATGTTTTCTAGTTACGTTATGTTTTCTAATTGTATCGTAATTATAATTGGTAATGTCTTGGCTAGCAAGTTAGGTTAGTCTATATAAACCAAGTTATGGTTAGACATTATAAATTGGGGTGTAAAGTGTAACCGAGTTAAAGGTTCATCTAGAGACTCACACGAGATGTAGCCGAGTTAGGGTTCATCTAGATGTAACCGAGTTAGGGTTCATCAAGAGTTAAACCGAGTTAGGGTTTGAGTGTTGTAATCAGTTTTTTGAATTATATTTTCTGATTAATATAAACGAGAGTTAGTCGTTTAATTCATGTTTGATTATCGATCTGGGACTTGATTATCAACACAGTCATTATTATGTGTTTATCTGTAACTAAACTTGCGTTTAACAGCTTCCGAATCCCCCCACCAAGTTATTTTTCTTTTGCGAAGAAGAACCAAGAATTGGTGGAGAAACTCCGATAGTTTTGAGTCATATCGTATATGAAAAGATGAAAGAGAAACACCCGGATTTCATCGCGAAAATGGAGGAACATGGATTGAAGTATATCAAAATAGCAGGCGATGATGACAATTCAACATCCTACACCGGAACTGGTTGGAAATCGGCATACAAGACCGATGACAAAAATATTGCAGAGGAAAGGGCGGCGAAGCAGGGGACAAAGCTGGAATGGATGGAGAATTTTGTAAGAATAGTTTTAGGTCCGTTGCCAGCGATTAGAGTGGACGAGGTGAGTAGTCGGAAAACATGGTTCAATAGTCTTGCGGTTAGTTATTGTGGGCCAGCAACTGAGAAAATTGGCAATCAGACTGTTATGGGATTATATATATTAGAAGGTCGTGAAGACTTCTAATCAAGGTACCTCGTTCCTTTAATCGGGTTTATAAAATTAATTTAAAGGTTGTTTCTTCGGTATGCTTACAAGTCAATTTGCATAATGTTGCATGGATATGGCACGCTCGATTGGGGCATTTGAATTTCGATGCCCTTCGGGATCTCTCGAAACTCGCGGATGGAGTGCCAAGAATCGAACACCTGATGCAAATTTGTGATTCATGTATGCTAGGCAAACAAACAAGATAGGATATCCCGAAAGAATCTAATTATTGTGCAAAGGTACCGCTCGAGCTCGTTTATGCCGATATTTGTGGCGCGATTACTCCCGAAACACATGGTGGCAACCGATACTTTTTGCTTGTTGTTGATGACTACACCCGCTATATGTGGGTTTTCACGATAAAGACGAAAGACCAAGTTGCGGGCTTACTCATAGATTTCGTGAAAAGGGAGGAAAACGAAACGGGCAAGAAACTCAAAACCATACGCACCGACAATGGGGGTGAGTTTACATCCCATGTGTTGGAAGATTACTTTTCAAGTATAGGTGTGGCACATCAGTTTACGGCTCCGTACACCCCACATCAAAACGGAGTGATTGAAAGAAGAAACCGAACCATACTTGGTACGACTCGAAGTTTGTTAAAGGCGATGTCACTACCACAAGAGCTATGGAGAGAAGCGGTTCATCACTCGGTTTATTTACTAAACCGGTCACCAAAAAAATCGTTGGAGGATTCGACTCCATACGAGTGTTTAAAAGGAAGGAAACTGAACCTTTCACACGTTAAAGTGTTCAGATGCATGGGGTATGTCAAAGTCCTTGGTACCGGTCAAAAGAAATTGCACGACCGAAGCATTGTGATGATTCACTTAGGTACTCAACCTGGAACAAAAGCCTACCGTATGTTTGATCCGATCAAAAGACGAGTACACGTTACGCGGGATGTCAAGTGTCACACCCCAACCTACGGCGGAAATGCCGGGGCGAACTTATTGCTCACAGCTTTTCAAAGGTTACTATCATGCACAATATAAGTTTCAATATCTATTTAATTATTTCAAACAAATATTCATGTACATCAAAGTTATAAATAAACAATTACATTAAACATTCAAAATTAAGTTCTTGTATCTTTTCTCTAACATGCATCCTAAGTTGCTTCAAACAATCTTGATAATCACGTCACACAATAACCTGCATATGCGTTGAAAATAATATAGTTTGTCAAAACAAGGTTGAGTGAGCAATACACAAGTTTAAATGTACATATAGTATATAACAAAAATATGTAGTTGCAACAAGTCATATGAGAATAATAAATTAACCAAATGAGCAAGTATAACTGAGATGTCGAGAAGCACAAAGGCTAACGATTGGCGTATGATCATACTAGACTGAGATTATGTTGGACCTCTCCGAATGCGAAAGCATACAAAGCAAATAAGCACATAAACAAGTAAGGTATAAGTTGTTAACACATAAGACAAAGTTGCAGTTTTAAGTATAAGTATATATGAGAAATATATTTACGCATATGTCCCCAAAACGTGGAAAATAAGTAAAAAGGGGAATGTGGTACTCACCTCGATAGGCGAACAACGGTGATTGAGATAATAAGAGTGCGGAAAATCAAGCGTTGACGATAAAGCCTATAAAGTAAAATAGAATACGAATATGCTAAGTTAACAAACTAGATCAAATACGAAAGCTCGATAATTAAGTTAATATATATTCTTTTTTAATCATAATATATATATAAAGATATTGTATACAAAATCATTAGTTTATTTAAATAAAAGTAAAACACATCTTAAGATATTGTTAGTTTTATAAAGTATATAAAATATAAAAGTAAAATACATCTAAAAAAATATTATTAGTTTGTCAATTTAAATTATATAAATATATTTATATATATATAATTTACTTGTTTACATATATTTATATATCAAAATATTAGTTTTTATGTTATTATATATATAACCATATATGCTTACTTATGCATATCTACACGAACGTAAACGAGAGAAAACAAGTATCATAAAGTCGGTTTTCAATAAAATAGTTTTATTTGATTATTAATATTAATAATATACTTAATTAAGGTTTTAGAAAGGAATAATAACAAAAATCAATAAAGATTTGGGGTGGCAGGGGATCAAACCCACGACCTGCCCCCCATGACTCAAGTGAACTACCCAGCTAGGCTAACCAGCATCGCATATATAAACCATAACCAAAACTTAATAAACAGAACATATTGAACAAAGTTGAACATGAACCCTAATTTTTGAAACTGGGAAATCGGGTTTAGGTACGACTGATTAAGTTTAGGGCTTTTAATTCCCATTTAAATCCGACCAAAACCATATAATAATATTACCTTAACGCGTTATAATTGAAGGTGAACGAGATCCCACAGTTTCCGGCCACAAATGCTTACGAGCGGGCTAGAAAACGGCAAATTTAATATAATTAAGTTTAGGGCTAATGAAGGCGACGACTTAAGGAAGCTAGGTGTGAGTTTAACTGTAAAATTATCATCGTTTATATAGAAAACGAGATTAGGGTTTATAACGTGGATAATAAGCTACGGCCCAAGTTCTAGAACCTTCTAAACTTAATTGAATGAGGGATTATGGCCGGCTAGATGCGAATTAGGGTTTAGGAACACCTAATTAGGCGTTGGTTGATGGATTTGGGCTCAAGAACAAGTTAGGGTTGATAATTAAATCAATTTGGGTTCGGGTTGGGTTTGGATCCAAATATAAACGGGTTAGATGAATAAAATGGATAATAATATACCATACAATTATTAATAAATAACGATTAAGTAATAAACATGCACTAACTTTATTGATCAAAATAATCCGAATAACAAAACGGGTCAGGTTCTAGTTCGTAAATCAAAATGAGAAAAACCGGGTTATTACATCAAGTTTGACGAGTGTAAAAGGTACGGTGGGCCGATATTGACAAACAAGAGGACGAAAAGGGTCCTGAATGGACCGAGTTTATTGTTAGGTGCGATATTGAACCCGAATCGGAGCAGGTGACATCCGGGCTTGACACTGGGTCCGTAGACCGTCATGATACCGGTGAGTTGGTTCGTATTAGAAACGGAAGTGAGTCGTCAAATTCAGAAGGTGGCAGCCCACCCGTAAGCCCGACTAGGCACGACACTAGCCTAAACGAAGAACCGTTACAAGTAATTCAACCGCGTCGAACTACTCGAAAGACGATTTTACCCAAGAAATTTAGCGACTTTCTGGTTGAAGGTATACCGACACCCGCCGAGCAAGACCCGACAACCGACGAGGTAAATCTCCTATTATTCGATGATGAAGCGGCAAATTTTCGTGAAGCGAATAACGAAAAACATTGGAGAAAAGCAATGGAAGCGGAGATCGAGTCGATAGAAGGAAACATGACATGGCGGTTAGTCGAAGCACCACCCAAAGTAAAACCGATAGGTTTAAAGTGGGTCTATAAAATCAAAAGAGATGAAGCCGGGAAAATAACCAAGTACAAGGCCCGACTCGTAGCTGAGGGGTATGTTCAGAAATATGGGATCGATTTCGAAGAGGTTTTCGCACCAGTGGCGAGAATCGAAACCGTTCGACTTTTACTCGCGTTAGCAGCAAACCGAGGTTGGGAAGTTCATCACTTGGATGTAAAATCCGCGTTTCTTCATGGTGATTTAAAAGAAGAGGTGTATGTGTTTCAACCGGATGGGTTCGTTAAGAAAGGTGAAGAAAGAAAAGTGTACAAGTTGGCTAAAGCGTTATATGGTCTACGCCAAGCTCCAAGGGCGTGGAATACTAAACTAGACGGGTCGTTAAAAGAACTCGGTTTCACTCGATGTAAACAAGAACAAGCGGTTTACAAACGGTGTTCCAGTCAAAGGCTACTACTCGTTGGAGTTTACGTTGATGATTTGATAGTCACGTGTACAAGTGTGCAAGAAATTTCAAATTTCAAAAGACAAATGGAGTCAAGGTTCGAGATGAGAGACCTCGGGTTGTTGCATTACTATCTCGGGATCGAAGTGAAGCAAAGCGATCGTGGGATAACGTTAAAGCAAAGTGGTTATGCAACGAAGATCCTAAAAGAAGCAAGTCTTTGGGAATGTAACTCGACTCAATTTCCTATGGAACCGGGCTTAAAGTTGTCAAAGGAAGATGAAAATTCGAAGGTAGATCCGACTGGTTATAGAAAGATAATCGGAAGCTTGCGGTATTTAACTCATACGAGACCCGATTTGAGCTACTCGGTTGGTTATGCGAGTCGATTCATGCAATCACCAACTTAAGCTCATGCTCAAGCAGTTAAATATATTCTCCGATATCTAAGAGGTACACTAGACTTTGGTATTACTTACTCGAGAGGCGGAAACAGTATGTTGCACGGGTATAGTGATAGTAGTCGTGCGGTGGATATGGATGATGGTCGGAGTACATCAGGTTTGATTTTCTACTATGGTACATCACCGATATCATGAGTTTCTCAAAAACAAAGAACGGTGGCGTTATCATCATGTGAGGCTGAATTTATGGCAACTACATCGGCTGCATGTCAAGCAAATCAAGGTGGAGCATGTCAGTGGAGATTTACAAAGAGCAGACATCCTTACAAAAGCGTTGCCACGGTTGAAGTTTAACGAGATGCGAAGCTTCATCGGTGTCACAAGATTAGGGGGTGATTGTTAGTGTAATCTTGCGTAAGTGCGGGGACCTAGTTGTCGTACTTACAAACCTAGGGGGTTTTTGAGTTAGTTTTTCTCCTATTCTTGTCTAACAAGTAATTGTATAGTTATAAATAAGGGTTATTTGTAATCCAGTAATCACAACAACTTATTAATCAATACAATAAAGGTTTAGACTTATTGTCTTCAGATAAAAATACAGATCCATTTGAAGCTAGCAAAGATGTGTATGGACAGGATCTTATGCCAATCTCAACATTCATATTTCTGAATTCTGATTTCCCCATAATTGAACGAAAATAATCATAACATGTGGGAGCACGCTGATTTTGCTAGTAATGAAAATATGAAATCATTGTTTTATACAAAATTTTGGCACATGATATATCGTGCATTAGATACTTGCAATTTGATTTATTGCAATACTTATGTATAATTCAGAGGAACATAGGCTGTTCCTATTTGTCTCCGAAAATTGGGGAAATACTCCCACTCAAGTTTATGTCATGCCTTAATTAGTACTTTATTATTGGATATTATTATATATATATATTTTTTTTGAAAATTGACTTTCATAAAAAACAAACACCACCAACGACTATCACCAAGACGGAGAAAGACGCCGAAAGCCAAATACCATAAACAACAATCACGTTACATCAAATAAACACCATCTTTTCCAATCCACTACCCCTATCTTAGATCTATTTTTGTACCAAAGAAAACCCAAAGATTTTATATCCGCAACCATTTCTACCACCTTAGTGTTCTTGCCCGAAAAAATCTTTTCATTCCTAGCCCGCCAAATCCTCCACCAAGTAATGATGACAATGCCATGAATAATCAATCTCTTGTTCTCCGTCGCACCACTAACCTTATGCACTTCCACCAGATCATTGACATGGAAAACAAAAGATCTAGGTATGTTGCACCATGAACCAATCGCATTCCAAACGGCCATAGAAATGAAACACCCGGTTAACAAGTGCTCGAGCGATTCCTCATTACTCTCACATAAAGCGCAACTATGATCATCACAATGCAAATGACGTCTAGCTAAAGCCTCCTTGGTTGGAAGAGAATCCAGAACGGCCCTCCACATGAAAATATTATATTTTTTCGGGACCCAATCGCTCCATTGAAAACCGAAACTCCCAGCATCCACAACGGACCGCACCATCCAACTTTTAATCGACGAAACCTCGAACTCTTTGCAGCTACCAACTGCCCAAGACCATGAATCTTCACGGTCAACCATCACCACCCCTTGAAGGAGATCTTCCAACTCTTGCTTCTCGATCACCTCCTGATGGGAGCAAGGAGCTCTAAGCCAATCCCACACAATGCGACGAGAGGATCCAGTGACCACCAACCGATCTGCTAACAAGACATTTTTATGTTTTTCTACCGCATATAAGGACGGATACTTGTCCATAATCGGCGCCGAACCCAACCACAAATCCATCCAAAACCGAACTTGGCGACCATTCCCAACCCCCACCCCCCCCCCCCCACTTAAGGGGTTGTACCCATTTTTTTAAGCTTAAAGAGTTGTAATTCTAGCTCAAGGGATTGTATCATTACTTCACATGCATATATAAAATACAAACTTTTTGGTTTTTTTTATATTATTTACGTTCAGTTAAATATTTGCACGTAAACACGCCGCAACATGCGTGTATGACTGAACGTTTCACATCTAATCTTCGTTAGGTTTAACGCTGTGTTCCCGAGTTTACTTAACTAAAGAATGGAAAGGAAAAGAAACCATTTCGATTCCATTCATTTTCTTTCTTACCCTTCATTTTCTTTTCCTTTCTTTTCCATCCTATTCCTTCCATTTTGGAAAGAAACAAGTTACTCTTCTTTCTCTCTATATTTCACTCTATTTCATTTCCTTTCTCTCCTTTAATGAAACTCTGAAACACACTATTATATGCTTTCCCTAAAAAAAATCTCAGGAACACCACCCTCTCTTTCTCCACCTTTCCTTTCCTTTCTATCATTAAGTTAAACTCTGGAACACAGAATAATAGTTTCGATGCAAAGCACTGGTCCACCCCTCAACAAACAGCTTGAATAAAACATTTTCACATTACTTTTTCATGGTTTTACGCCCCCCATCGCAACACGGGGGCTTAATACTAGTTGATATTAAAATTGATATTGATCCATTATTCCTTTGGGCTTGCATAAGTTACTATTATTAATTAGTTTGGGCAAGTCTCTATTTATTTAATTATTGGGTCAAGATTTGTATTTAAACATCATGTATTCAGTTTCGGCCGTAGGGTATCAAACCGAGCCAGTCATTATTATTATTTTTTTTATATGACGGAACGATGTCCTTGTGCAGTTACCATCACCGAATTGTGTGATCGAGACAAAAACAATCATTATGTGTTGATTTGTATTTTCGCAAACAAGAAATCCAAAGTAACTTTGTTTACACATGTGTAGTGTGTTTCTTATTTTGTATCTCATTCATATATCAGTTTGTTGTAGGGATGGCAGTGGCACGCATTTAGGATGTGTCTAGGTAATCCAAACCTGTACCTGATTATCAAAGTCTATCCTAAACCCGTCCCAAAACCCGTCGAGAATCAACACGACTTCATTCCTTTTGCTTTTGATATATTTGGGTCTCTTGCATCCGAAGCTATTAAGTTTCTAAAAAGAGTTCAGCGGGTCGTGTACAGTAACTATTCGACGCCAAAGAACTATAACTTTGTTTTCAGTAGAATCGGTTTTGTCATTCAAAAGAGGGTGGTAGCGTAACTTTTGTACCATGCCTCTTTTTTGTAATTGTATCCTTTTGTTCAATATTATTATTGTTTATTGAAAACAAAAATAACTGTGTTTACACATGTGTAATGTGTGTTTCTTATTTCGTTTCTCAATTCATATTTCAAATTGTCATTTTGTTGGTATATATTATGGATTTATTTGATTCGATCGATCTTGGAGATAATACCATCAACAGAAAGCCTATCTGTAAGATGAAAGTTTCGCGAAACAGAAAGCCTGTCTGGAAGATTATTTTGATCACTTAGATCAAAATGAAGTCTGTAGAAGTACGAAATGCTTTCAATATAAAAATGTCTGATCGGGTAATTCATATGATTTGGTAAATAGTTCATATATTGAAAGTTGTCTCATACTTGAACATTCTACAAATGAATACTCTCACGAGTCAGAATTACAAGATCGCCTATAGTGCGAATTCACAAAACTTATGAAGTGGTTCGTTGTACATTTTTATAAGGTTGAATGAAAGGGTTTTCCACCAAAATTAGTGAGTCGACTAACGTGACGCTGACGCGGGTTTCAAGAAAAAGAAGATCGATGTGGCTAGAGATTTCCCACCGGGACGTGGACCGATAGTAATGATTGAAGACAAAGACAAGTGACCATGAGAATTTGCTTGCGCATTGATGATTAAGACTAGGTTGAACATTTCGAAGATGAAGAGGGTAATTTGTTGCTTGAATTTGGGGTACTAATGAATTAGTGTTGGTTTTCCTTAAAATTATGGAGATGGGGTATATGGATGGGAATGAGACGGAGTGGTGTTTTATGGTGGTGGTAACCATCCTGTCACCTGCTCATCTTTCTTTGATACCTAAATGAGCGGAGGGGTGTTCCTCCTCCTTCCCGACCCAAATTCCAACCTTCCTACGCCTGGTCCATTTTCTTCTTTGTTCAGAATGGCATTTTGGAAACTACTTCCTGCGGTGGCTTCATTTATCTTGGTAACAAAGGATGTGGGCAGGTGTTCCCACTCATACAGGCCGGTACCGGCTTCCGTGGCTCCGCCCATTGTCACCACCATTATATGATTGATTTGCATGGAATGGGGAATGTCTTAGGAATGCTCTAATCTGACGATTATCTAATATATATATAATATACATATATATAGGATTAGGATCATGAGAGAATTTTTTTAAAATTGAGAACTATGAGAACCATTTAAGACCACAAAAACCTCAAAAATAAAAAAAATCATAAAATAAAAAAAACACAAAAATCAATAAAATAAAAAAACCAAAATTCTTATTTTATCATCCCGGTTTCATAAAAAAAAATAAAAAAAACTCGGTTTAGCTAAATTATATACACATATGTATAATATATACATATATGTACATTTACATGTTTTTTTTGTACACATGTGTATAATTTAAGATAAATGATACTGTACATATGTGTATATTACGTAACTAAAGATTATATAAAATTATACATATGTGTATAATACGACGTTTTTTTTTTGTTTTTTTTAATGAAACCGGATTGAAATATAAGAATTTTGGTTTTTTTTACTTTTTAAAAATTTTTATTATTTTTTGTTTTATGATTTTTTAAAGGTGTTTTTAGTGATCCAAAATGGTTCTCAAAGTTCTCAATTTGCAAAGGGTTCTCTTAGGATCCTTACCCAAAAAAACGATATATATATATATATATAGGGGTGCGTTAACGTACAATAATTGCTTAACGTACATTAGGTGCGCGAAATACGTTCAGTGTTAACAAACCTAATACCTTCAAGCCAAAATCTCAACCCTAAAACGTTCAGGCAAAAACCCTAAAACGTTTAGGCTTAGGCTTAAATCCTGATACATTCAACCCATCACTCAAAATTGATCGACTGAAGCCTTAAATTGATGATTAACTGAATCAATTTCAAGGTTAATTAATCAATTAGGTTCAACAATTTCAATTTTAGTTTGTCAATTTGATCAACAGACCTGTAAACAACGATTGATGGTCATGACAGAAGAAGATGTTGTTCACAACGGTACCGCTGATATTCGCGACGGTGGACGGTGACGGCTTGTTGAACGGTGATGGTAGACGGAATCGATGGGAGCAACAATGCACTACTAGAAAATTGAGCAATTGCTAACAAAATTTGCTACCGAAAAAAAAGCGGTGGCAATTTTAGCGACCGATTTAGCAAATTTGCTACCGAAAAGCGTAGTTACTTGACACGGTAGCCAAGCAGTCGATGTTTTTGCAAATGTTTTTTTTCGGTGGCTAAGCGGTCGGAATTTTTGCTACCAGAGGCTAGATGGTCGGAGTTTTTGCAACCGTTCATTTAAGCGGTTGGAATATTTGCTATTGTAGGCTAGGCGGTCGGAAATTTTGCTACCGGAGGCTAGACGATCGGAGTTTTTGCAACCGTTCATTTAAGCGATCGGAATATTTGCTATTGTAGGCTAGGTTGTCGAAATTTTTGCTACCGGAGGCTAGACGGTCGGAGTTTTTGCAACCATTCATTCTAAATGGTCGGAATTTTTGCAACCATTATGACCCGGTAGCAAATGGATAAAAAATTGGTGTTGTTCTCTATTGTTTTATTCATTTTAAGACAAATAGTAAAACGGATAATAAAATTGTGTGAATCTAGAGCCACACTTTGAAAAAATTGATTCAAAGCCAGATCCCTGGCCATCAATCCCTAATGAAATTCACAATCTAATCCTATTTCACAAAAGCCAGATCCCTCGCCATCAGTACATCGCTCTAGATTCGGTAACGGACTGCTCCAGTTCCGGCGACCTTCTCGTCATCTTCTCCGACTAACTCTAGCAAATTTCTGGCGGCTGCACATTCTTCAATATTCATATCTCAGTAACCAAATCTCGTCACTTTAGCTGCACCATTTTCTTCTTCGATTGAGCTCTGAAAATATCCGACGGCAATGCTGTAACATTCGTCAAATTTAAAACCCGAAAACCCGACCCGTTTATTTTTCTTTTGCCTCATTTATTATCCGAACGTTCGTTACTAATAAATTCCCGCATTTGTTTAAGTATATATACTTCGTTTATTTATTTATTGATAATAACTAAAAACTATATGCAATAATACCCCCTAAGTAACTTAATACCACTTTTGAATCCACATCTATAGACCAGGGACCAAAATGCAATTTATTTAAAAGTTATTTAATTTTTTTTTCTTTTCTTCTTTCCTTCTTCCCGTCGAGCAGCACCCCTTGCTTTCTTGACCCGAAATGCACGCCAGGAATCATGGAATTGTTATTGGCAAGTTGTTAATTGGTCAAAACGCGTCTAAATCATACCATAATAACGTAATTAACAACCAAACCAATCAGTTATAAACCGCGGCTGACCTAGACCTCGCAATGCTATAAATACGCACCTATAATTCGATTAAATCGTCTCACACATTCCTTACTACATTCCTGATACAACCCCTAACTCAATCGTAACTCAGAAGCAGTGTATCTTTGATTTTAATCTCGTGTTCAGCCGTAAAACCCTAGGTGTCGTTCCCCATCAATACGAACACGATTCAGGTAATTAAATGGTGATTCTGGATCGGAATTAGGCGAGTAATCAAAGCCCTTTATCAATTTTAATTGACAAAGGGCAATTGACTTCCAATTGGGATTTAGCGATTTAGGGTTCTTGTGGATTTGGGATCTGTTTCAGTGTTTGTTTAAATATCTTGTTGTATCATACTTTAACCAAGTGAACCACTAGCCCAGTTGGTTGGAGCACCCCCGTTAAAACCCAGCCACCCCGAGACCCAGTTTCGAGTCCATGGGCAGCCCTGTTTTATTTCTTTTTTTTTCTTTCTTCTTTCTCCTCTTTATTTAAACCATTTTTTTATTATTTTAAAATATATATTTCTTTGGTCGTTTAAACGATCCGATCACCAACAAAACTATAAAATAATTTTTCATTTAGAACTTTTGTATGTGGAGATACACACACACACATCCACACACATATAGAATTATAAAAATCAATATAGTTTTCGGCTTAACCTAACTTTATAAATAAATTAATTAATAAATAAACTAGAAACAATTTTTACTCGTCTAAGCATACCTCTCGTCGCTAAAACTTAAAAAATGAGTTTTCGTTTGATATGTATACAAATAATTATATGATACATCTATTTAACAAATTATTGTCCAAAAATAGATAAGTAACTTGTGTAAATATTTATATCATTTACGCTTTTAATTCAACTCTTATATAAGTAACGTAAAATATATTTAATGCCTTATCGATCCCAAATCCGTTATGAACCCATCATGTTTTTTTCTTGTTCGTTTGTGTCGTTAAATTGTTTACTTAATTATAACTTTAATTAGGACTTATCGTTGAGACTCTCCGTGGAATTTACTAACTTGTTTGCTTTAACCGCCTCCTCGTTAGCATCTCCCTTACCTTCAAGGTGAGTTTACATACCCCTTTTTATCTTTACACATTTTGGGGGTAGCATGTATACCGAATTTAAATTACTTATGTTTTGACCGAATTCATTCAAAACATAATTCAATATATGTTTATGTGTGATTATTGCATGCTCTATGATAATACTCTATGTGTTTAATTGTTTATTTTATGTTTGGTGGTTGGTATCTCATCCTCATCTAGTATGATCATACACTTACCCAAGTACTTTGATTTCGTATAAATAAGAACGGATCCACATCTATTTAGTGTTTACATTTTCATATGAATTGTAATACTCATCATTTACATATGAATTGTGATTTCTCTCTCTATATATATATATACAAAACTAAAACTTATGTATTCTCACCAACATTCGTGTTGACAAACTCTTTTTTTATACATGCTACAGGTACAAGTTATTTACATTGATCAAGATTGAAGATATTAGTTTTACCATAGGATATTTATTCTAAACCCAAAAAGTATGATGTATTTATTCTGTATATTGATTTTGTATACTTGTTTTAATGTTAATGAAATTAAATAATTATTGTCGCTTTAATTAGTGTCTTTTGAGCTATTATTCAATCAATACATTACACCCGGGCATGTTTCGCTTTTGGTCGGGTGTGACAAATGCGTTCTTCAATGCGGTAACAGATTGCGTCAATTTCTGACGAATTTGAGCTATGGATCCATTACACAGTGGATGATAAACGGAATCGAGGTATGTTTACAGCTGTTAATTTCTAAATCTAATTAGCAATCGAGATCCGTTCATGTTAATTTCATTTGTTTTAAGAACTCTAAATTAGGGCTCTTATACTCTGTGTATGGATTTCTTATCGGGACAACTTAAAACAAATATTCAACTAAATTAGGGCTCATATATGTTGTTTATAGCTAATAATTTGTTAATTTAACTACCAATCGAGATTTATTCATGTTGATTTGTTATGAGTTTTCACTACTTTGAAGTAATAAGACCTATAAATTAGGGCTCATATTATATTTATCATCCACTGTATTATCAGGTGATTTGAATAATGAGCATGTTATACATGCATACCATGTGTTTGATAAACAGCTTGTGTGAGTTTTTTTGCCTCCATTTTGATTCGCTTTTCATTTGCAACTTTTATGAATTTTATCTATTGTTTATAGTGATCATTAAGTGTTGGAACCCGATTAAACAATCAATAATAGTAACTATAACAGATCTCAGATATGTGAATAACCAATTAATACGTTTATAGATCTAGCTCATAATTACTATAGATTAAGTGTTGTATATGTATATGTATTATCAATATATATGTTAGTGTAATTCGATAATATTAGCTTGAAGATCGAGAGAACAATTGGACAGAGGTTCGATAATTAACTCTCAATACTTTAGTAAACAGTGAACAGGGGTTCACTATATATAGAAGAGGATCTGGTTCGCTAACATCCCCTAGCGAACCGGACTCTCCTTCGTTACATACATTAAGTTAACGAAACACCCCCTGATTCGTTAACATCCCCTAACGAATCAGGAGGGAATACATTTAATGTCTTAGTTCGCTAACATCCCCTAGCGAACTAGACTTAACTTAACGAACTAGATAATAAGTTAACTAATTATTACATTAAATAATAAACAAAACGTTAACGATAATTACAAAGACTCAAGACGCAAGACCGTGCACTAACATTAAGAAGATTCAAACATGTAAATCACTTGTGTATTCATTAACATATGAATGCTTTTGTAAGGTTTAGTAAAGTGCATGTAAATTATAAAATTATAAATAGCATAATATTTGTTGTTTGGATCTGCAGATAGTTCTTGTCTTCTTGATTTGGATGAAAATCTGGTTTGCTTAATAATGTTCTCAAATAGGTTTGAAGGTTCTCGGAAACGGAAATTTGGTGAAGTGATGACGTCAACGTTGATCTCGGAAACAATCTCCCTCGCAGCAGATGCACTTCTTAGGGTTTCGGATGAATATGTTAATGGCAACTAATTTGCTAATCCTGAATTTATAACCAAATCAAAATGCAACTAACAAGGTGGAGGTGAGTTTCTGTTACCTTTTTGTGTGTAAAATCAAACATGAATTGAATAATTGATTTTGCGACATATATTATCATTAGTTTCCACTTTCTCATATAATTCTGTTCAATTTTTCATTGTAGATGTGTTGTTTCAAAATATATTCACGAATGTCTTAATTCATGTGGAACATCATGTATATTTACATAAAAGCCCATCCCTTAAAAACAGGTATCGAGTATTTCAATAATTTATGTTAAATTAATATTTGCGATTTATATAATTCATATTATATATTTGTGTTGGTCAACAATCTTTGGGTTTTTGTATACTCCCAATATCCAATAACATATGTTGTTACAAAAGAAAAGATTTATTTATCTAAAAATGAGCAGAAATCACACTAGAAGGTGATGAGTCTGTAGAAAAAGCCGATGGGTCGGTTTGTGTGTTTTTTTATACTGAAAGTAGCGAGTCGGTTTGGTTATCAACGTTTCTATAACCATCAAAACCGACATGAATCAAGTTTTTGTATCTTTAATTGTTATTTTTGCTGAGACAAAGGACATACTATGACATCATTTACTAGTAAGAGATTGTAAGTTGATAACATATGACAGCCAAAATAATGAGTTAAAAACACGATTAATGTGTTTAATATACTTCTAGTGCAGGAGCTTGAGGAATTATTTACTTGCTCAATACCTAGACGATGAGCCGTTGAAGCGTATGTAAGTCTTTTTTATCAATTGAAGCTTTAAAGTGCAATTTAACATGTTAATTATCTTTAATTATTCTTATTGTAGATACTTGAGCTTCAACACTTTGACTGGTCGAATACCCAATTCAATCCAGACACTAGGATATCCAATAAAGTGCTAAGTTCATATGCTAAAAGTTTGAACTCGTTAGTTTGTGCATATCATCATCTCAAGTTAATCTTTAATCTATGCTAACGACCATTTTTTGTTTGGTTTCCTTGTATAGATTGCGGAAACTGCAATGATTGGAAGTAAGAGATGCTAACTCTCCCTCTGTTTTCTTTCAGACTTATGTATTTTATCAAATACCGCATTCACCGTTAAAGGTACCTTAATTTTAGTTCCAATATTCAATAATTTTACCGACATGTCAAACGTGTTAGAAAGTTATCCAAGGTGCATATCTAAAGCATGAAACCTCCTAAATAGTTTAAATGATGTTTTCTAAAAAGTTTATATATATTATTGAAACAATATGAATTTGGGCTAGGCTTATAATGAACTAAACGAACACGAACATAGCGTGTTCGTGTTCGGTTGTCTTTATTTTAATGAACAAATAGCCGAAAACAAACAATTAGAGGAACGCAATTTAATTGTTGATATTTGTTCATTAAGTGGGATGATATATATATATATATATATATATATATATATATATATATATATATATATATATATATATATATATATATATAGGATTTGGTTCATTTCAGAAGTGTTTTTAGAGCGAGAAGTGCGAGAAATAAATCCAACAAATCAGATTTTTTTCTTTTCTTTTATTGTTTATTTAATATTAAGGGTATAATAGTAAATGGAGTATCTGTTTTATATATGGTAAAACCAAATTTTCAGGAGACGGCTTAAAGTAATTAATTATATATTGTTTTAACTTTTTTTGTTTTTTTGCAAATCATATATTTGCTACATAATTCATCTTTTCCGTTTTGTTTTTTTTGTTCAAGAATTTGTTATTGACACACTAATTCAAAAACTACTTAATCTTTTTCTTATATATATATTACTAATTCGAATTGTGGTTTTTAAAATTAATAAGCCATAACTTCAACCAATTCCCCAGCCTACACTATTCACTTTTCATTGGTAGTGTAGAACTTAATGTGTAATTTATGAATGTCATTTTTCATAAAAATTGCTTAGTTAATATAACACACAACCCATAACTGAAGATGGGTTGGTAACCCATATCTGAACTTAGTATAAGTCTTTGAAAAGTATAAATCTTTCATAAAAATTGCATGGTAAGTTACACATTAGCTAGTATTTTTATTAATTTTCCAGTTTCATTATATATTTTAACCCAAGTTATTTGTTCAGATTATAATACGATTAAGTTTGTGTGATTTCTCTAAATCTTTTCACCACAATGCCCATTTTCATTAATTTAGCAAATTATAAATGATTCCACTAAACAAAAACCAAAACGTCCCGACATCAATTTAAATATTCAAAAATATTAAGAAGATACAAATTTCACAATCATATTACAAATCTACTTCATTAATAATTCAAAATAATACAAAATCCTTAATCATTACATATCAAGAGTTCATACTTCTTTCAAGCTCCATAATCTCCTCATAAATGTAAGGCCCCGTTACCGGTAGCCCTACTTTCGTGTTGGATTTACTCATAAACGCAGTTCTAAATATCAGAGTTAATTAAAACATTCGCGGAATATAAAAACTTTCGTAAAGATTTCCTAGCAAATCACATCTTGTCTTAAAACAACATCTTGTCTTTCAAAATGAACAAAACATTAAACTTAAATGTCTTGAGTCTTCCGATGCCAGCCTATTATTCAGTGCCACGTGTCTCCTCAAGCGAGCTGCCTCATCCTACTCATCTGCGTGCATACTAAGCTGAGTGAGTTCCAGTTAATCATACATTATACAATACACATAAACTTATATTCTTTCAATCATACTTTCATACTTTCTTACTTTCATACTTTCTTTTGTATTAACTTGCTTTCATAGCTTACGTTATAAAGAGCATTACGCCTTACATTCCTCGAGTATTATTAGGGCTCGGTACCCTACTTCCTCGAGTATATTATTAGGGCTCGGTACCCCCCTTCCTCGAATATTATTAAGGCTCGGTACCCTCTTTCCTCGAGTATTATTAGGGCTCGGTACCCTCTTTCCTCGAATATTAGTAGGGTTCGGTTCCCTAGTTCTCGAATATTAGTAGGGTTCGATTCCCCCTTTGTTACCATACAGCCATACATCATACCTCGAGTATTATTAGGGCTCGGTACCATTTTCGTAACCATACAACCATCCTTTCCTTCTTTTATTAACTTTATCACGTTCATACACATAAGCATACATATCTTACTTACCTTATATATAGCGTTATATCCTGACAGTACATGCAATATCCGAAGATCGTTCACGTACCATCAAGCAATCATTCATACATTTCACATTATTCACATAAGGCATACACTTATCTCTTAGGATAAGCGTATTAACAAGCATATTGAGTATGCACACAGCCCCGAAAACATAACACATAAATGGGGCTAGAAACTCACCTGAATTCTGTTACGCTCTCCGTTAATCGTTATTCCCTTCTTGAGCTGTGAACGGCTAACTGTATAATATTTACATGTATCAATTAACTACTACTACTCATTTTGTATTTCTATCTTTATATAACCCACAACGAACGGGGGTCCGGGGGCAGCGCCCCTGGCAGCGGGGTTCTAGGGGCGGCAGCCCCTAGCAGGGTCCAAGGGGCAGAGCCCCTGGATGGGGTCGGGCTGTCACACCCTCAAAATCCACTAACGGAGTTTTACCGTCAGAGGGTGTGAACTGGCAGGATTGGAATCATTAGTTATAATCAAACCAAAGAAAAACGTTTAAATGTAAATAAGTGCGGAAGCGTAAAACCTTAATTCAAAAGTTGCGTCACGCAGGACGACTTAAAACCAAATGTAACTGTTAAAATTAAGTTTGCAGAATAAAGATGTTTTCAATTAATGTATGCTCCTAAACCGCGCGCCCGCCTCGGCTACCTGAGAATAACATACTAAAAGTGTCAACACAAGGTTGGTGAGTTCACAAGTTAAATAAGATAAATCGTTTAGCGTTTTGCGTAACCTCGTTACGGCGTTTCAGTGTTGCGTAACCCCGTTACGACGTTTAAGTGTTGCGTAACCTAGTTACGACGTTTAAGTGTTGCGTAACCTCGTTACGACGTTTAAGTGTTGCGTAACCTCGTTGCGACGTTTAAGTGTTGCGTAACCTCGTTACGACGTTTAAGTGTTGCGTAACCTCGTTACGACGTTTAAGTGTTTTGCATTACCAGATAGTGTTATGTCAAATTATATATCGATAGGTAGCTAATCTATACAACAAGTATCGCTAAGTGGTTCGCGACCGAAGCTGACTGTTTATCAAGTGCCCGTCACCAGGTCAATCCAGACCATGGTAAGTGTTAGCCAAAATTACACCCACTCAACCTCCAGTTGAGCTTAACGTCGGGTGGGGTTTGTCAAACCCAGTAGTACTACTCAACAGTGACTCGCTATTCCAAATATTAACCGGTCCGATGTGTGGGACTTCAAATGTTACGTTTGCCGCTTAGCCTTTACAAGTGATATATAATTTATAACAAAATCTTAAATATGCGTTTATCTCAGAAAATGCGTTTATCGGAGTATGTTATCTCCCCCAAGTGAAAAACGTTTGAAAACAGTTCAAAGAGCGGGGTAAGTGAAACTCACTGTTTGCGAAGAATATCCCGATCTAGATCACCAAGTGATGTGCGTCGTAGAAACTCTCTAGCGTTCTAAATAACAAAGAGATTTTCTAAGTATCGGTACGTTTAACGAGTCTCTAGACTCGGCACATAATACCTATGCACGTAACAGATTTCGTGTTTCGTTTGTGAATTGTGTGTGACTTAAACAAGTACAATTGTGATACGATACATGAGTGAGCAATTACTTTCGTGTCACGTACTAATAACATACTTTACTAGCAATTATCCCCGTAAGGGCATTTTGGTCAACAAACAAAGATTATATAAAAACTATCATATTTCATGCATTTTTACACAACTCAGCAGCTAGTTTCATTATGACAGAGTTTTTACTTGAAAGATTGCACTAGTTCACCGATCATAACGTCTCAATTAATTCACCAAAAATCACCACAGAAGCATACATATCTTAGGTTTCCAGAACATATTTTATCTTATTTTTATTCCACACATTTTTCTTATAATGACCAAAACATTACAGCAAACTCATATCAGTCAGATTCATGCGCAACAGAATGTTATTTGCAATTCCCGTTAAACGAAAAATCCAATAAATGCAAGACCACTTGGGTTTGGTTCCTAACTCAATGAGTCAACTTCTAGAAGTGGAACCAACCCAATTGGCCTCGTAGTTCCTGAGATATAACATTTACAACTTAACCTAACAGCAGGTCTAACAGCTCAGCTTTGCACCACGTTTTTGTAAAATAATAAAAGTACACTTATACTTGTCCAAAAATTACAAACTTATACTTCATGAAAACTAGACTCAACCTAGTTTACTGCAGTAACCACAATCTCAACCAATTTTCACGTTTACACCTCGTTACAGTCACTTGAACATCGTATACACATTCTGTCCAGATTCTGTTCACCTCAAAACTTAACAATTTCACTAGCCATGGATCACAAATAACTCATATAACATGCTAGACACTAATACTACTATCCATGCATCTCAATTACACCATACATACAAGATTAGGGTTTGTGTTTTAACTCAAATCAAAGACAACAATGAATCATGCAATACTATCAAAACTAGTTATCAAATCATTACTAATACACCATCAAATAAACAAGAATCATATGAACACCATGCATAGGAAAAAGTCGGACCTAGGGTTTGCAAGTTATACCTTCAAAACACCAATACAAGCAAGAGGAAGGTAGGAGATGATTAGAAACGGGTGTAGGATGCTTCAATTGTGAAAACCCAAGATTAAAACCAAGTGTTTGGTGTGTGTTTGTGAGCCGATCGCACGGAGGGGGGGGGGGGGGGGTCTAGCTGCCGTCGGTTTTTGTGAGGGGAAGGAGAGGAGTTAGGGTTTGTGATAATGATATATTTATAGATATACAAGTTACACTCTAGTCCCTAAACTTCCAAATGTTACATCTCTAGCCTAAATAGTTGGTTCCTGTTTCTTGTTTAACATTCCACATAACAATCAAGTAACACACATATATCTAACACATAATTAACACATAATTATTGTTTTGACGTTTGTCGTTTGTTTATCAATCGTTTGCGTCAACTCGTTTGTGTTTCGGTGCAAATCCCGAAAGACTACACATGTAGTAAGTGTTAAGCGTCATTTAAACCCTAGTTTAAATGTAATGAAGTGTGCGTTATAGATTTAATGATCTTAAAGTTTGAATTGACGGAGTTGAGTTAACGGGGTTAACCTGAAATTGACGATTGTCACATCATTCCCATGTTAAAGAATTTTCGTCCCGAAAATTTGAGTCAAGTCGTGATGAGAGCCTGAAAAAGTAAGAAAAATTTTCAGTTTGTTATATCATCCCTTAGTAGAAAGAAATTTCGTCCCGAAATTTAGTTCATACCTCCGGTGATGTTTGACGGTTTGCCGGGTTTCGCGGTTTTCGGTGTTTGGTTAGTCCTTCAAAAAGATGAGGATACTTTTTCATCATGTGATCCTCGCGTTCCCACGTGAACTCCGGTCCACGTCTCAAGTTCCAACGAACCTTAACGATTGGAATTTTGCTGTGCTTGAGCGTTTTGGTTTCCCAATCCAAAACCTCGACTGGTTCCTCAATGAAACGTAACTGTTCATCAACTTGTAGTTCCTCCAAAGGGACTACTTGGGTTTCATCAGATAGGCATTTCTTCAAATTTGATACGTGGAATACACCATGTACGCCACTGAGTTCTGTTGGTAGGTCCAGTCGTTACGCCACCGGACCAATGCGCTCAGTTATCCGGTACGGACCAACATATCGTGGGTTGAGTTTGTTTCGCTTCCCAAACCGAACCACACCTTTCCAAGGTGAGACTTTGAGTAACACCCGATCGTTCACTTGAAATTCGAGAGGTTTTCGGCGCTTGTCGGCGTAACTCTTTTGGCGATCTCGTGCTGCTGCCATGCGATTTCGGATTTGAACAATCTTTTCCGAGGTTTCGAGTACCAATTCCGGACCAGTGATTTGGCTGTCACCCACCTCTGCCCAGCAGAGTGGTGATCGACACTTCCGTCCGTACAGCGCTTCAAACGGCGCTGCCTTAATACTTGCGTGGTAGCTGTTATTATACGAAAACTCTACCAAGGGTAAGTGGGGTTCCCAACTTTTTCCGAAATCTAAAACGCATGCACGCAACATATCCTCCAGGGTCTGAATAGTCCGTTCACTTTGCCCATCCGTCTGAGGATGGTATGCTGTACTCATATCGAGACGGGTGCCCAGTGCGCTTTGCAGCGACTTCCAAAAGTGCGAGGTGAAACGAGAATCTCGATCGGAAATGATCGAGACAGGCACTCCGTGTCTAGACACCACTTCTTTCATGTATACGCGAGTCAGTCTTTCCATTTTGTCTGTTTCCTTAATTGCTAGGAAGTGTGCCGATTTAGTCAACCGGTCAACGATCACCCAGATGGTATCGCATCCCGTCGGCGTCTTAGGCAAACCCGTAATAAAATCCATTGAAATGTGTTCCCATTTCCACATTGGGAGTTCCGGTTGTTGCAGAAGACCAGATGGTTTCTGGTATTCTATCTTGACTCTGGCACAAGTCAAACATTTGCTCACGTAGGTGGCAATGTCGGCTTTCATGTTCGGCCACCAGTAAAGTGCCTTTAAATCATGATACATTTTATCTGAGCCAGGGTGGATAGAATATCGGGACTTGTGAGCTTCGTCCATCACTAGAGTTCTCAACTCTCCGTATCGTGGAACCCAAATCCGGTTCTCAAAATATCGGACCCCGTCCGATTTGGTTTCAAGTTGCTTGCTCATGCCCCGCATGAGTTCCGATGGAAAAATTATCACCTTTCAAAGCTTCCAGTTGCGCATCGCGAATCTGATCGGGTAAGCTGGCATGAATCTTGAGTTGCAATGCTCTCACCCGTCTGGGTTTATCTGTTTCTCTTCTGCTGAGGGCGTCGGCCACCACATTGGCCTTGCCAGGGTGGTACTTGATGGCACAATCATAATCTTTAAGCAGCTCGACCCAACGACGCTGTCGCATGTTCAGCTCCTTCTGATCGTAGATATGTTGGAGACTCTTGTGGTCGGTGTAAATGGTAAACTTGGTACCGTACAAGTAATGCCTCCATATCTTAAGAGCAAACACCACAGCTCCGAGTTCCAAATCATGGGTCGTGTAGTTCTTCTCGTGAACCCGTAGTTGTCTAGAGGCGTAGGCTATAACCTTCTCGAGTTGCATCAGCACACAACCGAGACCTTGTATAGATGCGTCACAGTGTACCTCAAAATTTTCCGTTCCCTCGGGGAGGGCTAAAATAGGGGCGCTACAAAGCTTGGTTTTCAACAGTTGAAAAGCGGATTCTTGCGCGTCACCCCAGTTGTACTTAGTGCCCTTGTGAGTCAAAGCGGTGAGGGGTTGAGCAATCTTTGAAAATCCCTCGATGAAACGCCGGTAGTAGCCGGCCAGTCCTAGGAATTGTCGCACCTCAGTCGGAGTCTTAGGTGCTTCCCAGTTTTTGATGGCCTCTACCTTACCGGGATCGACATGGATACCATTCTCGTTGATCACATGTCCTAAAAAGTGAACCTCGCGAAGCCAAAATTCACATTTCGAGAGTTTAGCATACAGTTGTTCCTTCTTCAGTAGTTCCAGAATTATCCTTAAGTGCTCTTAGTGGTCAGTCTCGTTCTTGGAGTAGACGAGAATATCATCAATGAAAACAATCACAAACTTGTCGAGGTACGCCTTGCATACTCGATTCATGAGATCCATAAATACGGCTGGTGCGTTGGTTAGGCCAAAAGGCATAACCGAAAACTCGTAGTGACCATACCGTGTTCTGAAAGCCGTCTTTGAAATATCTTCTTCGCGCACTCTCAGCTGGTGGTAACCGGATCGTAGATCGATCTTCGAGTAGTAACTCGATCCCTGAAGCTGGTCAAACAAATCATCAATTCGGGGTAAAGGATAACGGTTCTTGACCGTCACCTTGTTCAACTCCCGGTAGTCGATGCACATTCGGAAAGTTCCGTCTTTCTTTCGGACAAACAAGACAGGGGCTCCCCATGGCGATGAGCTAGGTCGGATAAAACCTTTATCCAACAAATCTTGCAACTGAGTGGACAACTCCTGAAGTTCCGCCGGTACGAGTCGATACGGGGCTCGTGCTATGGGTGCTGCACCGGGTGTCAACTCGATTTGAAATTCGACTTGACGAATAGGAGGGAGTCCGGGCAAATCCCCCGGGAAAACTTCCGGAAAGTCTCGCACAACCGGTATGTCTTCAATTCGTTTCTCCTCCGCAGGTTTCTCAACAATCTGCGCCAAAATTGCCGGATGACCCTTTCGTAGATACTTCTGTGCCTTCAAAAGGGTAATGACGCTGGTGGTCATGCCGCTTCTCTCGCCTCGGACCGAAATGATCTCGCCGGAAGGGGTGGTAATATGGACTATCTTATCATGGCATATCTCCGCTCGGTTCTCGGATAACCAGTCCATGCCGACAACGACATCAAAACTACTAAGCGTAAAAGGAATAAGGTCGATGTCAAAGACATGACCCGACAGTTTCAACTTACATCCCGCAAGTATATGAGTTGTTACTACAGTTTTACCGTTAGCTAATTCAACAGGAAACTTAGCGTCTAACGGGGTTGGAGTAAGGTCTAAAAGTTGGCTAAAAGCTTTTGACACAAAACTCCTATCAGCTCCAGTGTCAAACAAAATAGAAGCAAAACAATCATTTACAGGGAACTTACCAGACACCACATGCGGATCATTGCGGGCTTGACCCGATCCAATCACAAACGCTCTTCCTTTGCCATTTCCTCCACCATTACTGCCACTTCCATTACCCCCATTATTGTCATTCTGTTTCAGCTTGGGGCAATCCTTCCGGAAATGACCTTCCTGTCCACATTCAAAATATCCCTTAGTCGTCATCGGTGGCTTAGGAGCACCCTTCGCCGCAAGGTCAACTCTACATTCCTTCGCTTGGTGACCTATCTTTCCGCATCTTTGACACTTGACACGGTCACACAGACCAACATGATAAAAGTTGCACCTGTTGCACTTTGGATATTTCCCAGCATATCCGCTCGAAACCTGCCCGCTACCGTTGTTGTTGTTGTTGTGATTCTGAGTGTTGAAACTCCGAGTAAATTCGGGCTTACGGTAGTGGTGTTGCGGTGGGAGGTTTGAGGATGAAGATCTGGTGTTGTCAAACTTTCTCTTCCCGCTGTTCGGGTTGCTGTTGTTGTTACTGTTGCTGACGTGGTCATTACTCGGGTTGTCACGGGCTTTAACAGTCGAACCCCTCGGTGGTAACGCACCCTGGGTCACAGCCTAATCCGTCAGTTTGTGAGCCAAACGGATCGCTTGTTGAATCGTGGCTGGTCTGGAAGACGTCACCATACCCTGAATCTGTGGTGCTAACCCATCAATGTACATCTCTATCCTCTTGCTCGGCGGATCCACCATCCGCGGACACATCACAGCCAACTCGTGCGAACGAGTAGTGTAGGCTTCAATCTCCGAACCCACCATCTTCAACGACCAAAACTCTGATTCTAACTTCGAAATTAGTCTAAATAAAAATTCATCACATCACAACCACATATTAGTCTAAATAAAAATTCATGATTAAAACCATTGTATTCGCTACAAAGTATTTCCAATCAATCCTTAAAATCATAGAAAATAATAGTTCGGATGGAGACAACCCCTCCATCTAAGTGTCATCATCACTAGATGTCGTCATCTTAGGACACCTCCGAGTGTGCCTCCTCCTCAGCCGGTTCTTCCTCCGGTTCTTCTTCGGGTTCCTCCTCGGGATCTTCCTCGGGATCCTCCTCAGGCTCCTCTTCGGGATCTTCTTCAGGTTCTACTTCAGGCATGCCTCGGGCTCGGCCTCAGGCTCTGCCTCAGGTTTTGCTGCGTTCTGAGCAAGTTGCATTTGTAGGATATCGCAACGTTCTAACGCTATCTCAGTTTGGGTCCTTGCTTCTTGGAGTTGCTCTTTCAAGTCTATCATTTCGGCTTGCATCTTCATCATAACCTTCATCTGTTGATCACTAGCCCCTTGCATATCTTTCATTGCCGCCGCCATGCGGGCAATCTCCTCCTTATTCTCGGTTTCGTCTTTTAACAATCTGGAAACGTTCTCTCTCGTGTAGCGCATGTAACCCACATCACGCTCCAAACAAGAAACGACAGCTGCGAGAACTCGCTCCACAGGTTCGGTTATGGGTGGTAGAGTGTTAGGATAAGCAGGATGGTTCGGGTGAGGCAATGGGGGAACTTGTTCACGGTAGACCATACGTCTGATCATGTTAGGGTACCAATCCCAGCTAACGTCGTTTTCATACAGGCCTCCGGATAGGCGGTACCTCTTCGGTGCAGGAGCTTCGAGTTCCGGGACTACACGGGGTGGCGAGGCAGTAGGTAACTGCGGTTCCTTCCCGTGAGCATGCGTCATCGAATCGGATGATGATGAGGGTGGCGTCGACATTCCTACAGGTAAGCCATGTATATGCGCGCGTATGAGTGAAAGAGGTAAAGAAATAAGATTTCAAGACTACACAAACCTATGCAGTGCGTATCATTATAACTAATGGGTCGTCGCGGTTATAGTCTAGTATGCATGCAGCTTCTAGTTCGCTATAACCAATGGCTCTGATACCAATCTGTCACACCCTCAAAATCCACTAACGGAGTTTTACCGTCAGAGGGTGTGAACTGGCAGGATCGGAATCATTAGTTATAATCAAACCAAAGAAAAACGTTTAAATGTAAATAAGTGCGGAAGCGTAAAACCTTAATTCAAAAGTTGCGTCACGCAGGACGACTTAAAACCAAATGTAACTGTTAAAATTAAGTTTGCAGAATAAAGATGTTTTCAATTAATGCATGCTCCTAAACCGCGCGCCCGCCTCGGCTACCTGAGAATAACATACTAAAAGTGTCAACACAAGGTTGGTGAGTTCACAAGTTAAATAAGATAAATCGTTTAGCGTTTTGCGTAACCTCGTTACGGCGTTTCAGTGTTGCGTAACCCCGTTACGACGTTTAAGTGTTGCGTAACCTAGTTACGACGTTTAAGTGTTGCGTAACCTCGTTACGACGTTTAAGTGTTGCGTAACCTCGTTGCGACGTTTAAGTGTTGCGTAACCTCGTTACGACGTTTAAGTGTTGCGTAACCTCGTTACGACGTTTAAGTGTTTTGCATTACCAGATAGTGTTATGTCAAATTATATATCGATAGGTAGCTAATCTATACAACAAGTATCGCTAAGTGGTTCGCGACCGAAGCTGACTGTTTATCAAGTGCCCGTCACCAGGTCAATCCAGACCATGGTAAGTGTTAGCCAAAATTACACCCACTCAACCTCCAGTTGAGCTTAACGTCGGGTGGGGTTTGTCAAACCCAGTAGTACTACTCAACAGTGACTCGCTATTCCAAATATTAACCGGTCCGATGTGTGGGACTTCAAATGTTACGTTTGCCGCTTAGCCTTTACAAGTGATATATAATTTATAACAAAATCTTAAATATGCGTTTATCTCAGAAAATGCGTTTATCGGAGTATGTTATCTCCCCCAAGTGAAAAACGTTTGAAAACAGTTCAAAGAGCGGGGTAAGTGAAACTCACTGTTTGCGAAGAATATCCCGATCTAGATCACCAAGTGATGTGCGTCGTAGAAACTCTCTAGCGTTCTAAATAACAAAGAGATTTTCTAAGTATCGGTACGTTTAACGAGTCTCTAGACTCGGCACATAATACCTATGCACGTAACAGATTTCGTGTTTCGTTTGTGAATTGTGTGTGACTTAAACAAGTACAATTGTGATACGATACATGAGTGAGCAATTACTTTCGTGTCACGTACTAATAACATACTTTACTAGCAATTATCCCCGTAAGGGCATTTTGGTCAACAAACAAAGATTATATAAAAACTATCATATTTCATGCATTTTTACACAACTCAGCAGCTAGTTTCATTATGACAGAGTTTTTACTTGAAAGATTGCACTAGTTCACCGATCATAACGTCTCAATTAATTCACCAAAAATCACCACAGAAGCATACATATCTTAGGTTTCCAGAACATATTTTATCTTATTTTTATTCCACACATTTTTCTTATAATGACCAAAACATTACAGCAAACTCATATCAGTCAGATTCATGCGCAACAGAATGTTATTTGCAATTCCCGTTAAACGAAAAATCCAATAAATGCAAGACCACTTGGGTTTGGTTCCTAACTCAATGAGTCAACTTCTAGAAGTGGAACCAACCCAATTGGCCTCGTAGTTCCTGAGATATAACATTTACAACTTAACCTAACAGCAGGTCTAACAGCTCAGCTTTGCACCACGTTTTTGTAAAATAATAAAAGTACACTTATACTTGTCCAAAAATTACAAACTTATACTTCATGAAAACTAGACTCAACCTAGTTTACTGCAGTAACCACAATCTCAACCAATTTTCACGTTTACACCTCGTTACAGTCACTTGAACATCGTATACACATTCTGTCCAGATTCTGTTCACCTCAAAACTTAACAATTTCACTAGCCATGGATCACAAATAACTCATATAACATGCTAGACACTAATACTACTATCCATGCATCTCAATTACACCATACATACAAGATTAGGGTTTGTGTTTTAACTCAAATCAAAGACAACAATGAATCATGCAATACTATCAAAACTAGTTATCAAATCATTACTAATACACCATCAAATAAACAAGAATCATATGAACACCATGCATAGGAAAAAGTCGGACCTAGGGTTTGCAAGTTATACCTTCAAAACACCAATACAAGCAAGAGGAAGGTAGGAGATGATTAGAAACGGGTGTAGGATGCTTCAATTGTGAAAACCCAAGATTAAAACCAAGTGTTTGGTGTGTGTTTGTGAGCCGATCGCACGGAGGGGGGGGTCTAGCTGCCGTCGGTTTTTGTGAGGGGAAGGAGAGGAGTTAGGGTTTGTGATAATGATATATTTATAGATATACAAGTTACACTCTAGTCCCTAAACTTCCAAATGTTACATCTCTAGCCTAAATAGTTGGTTCCTGTTTCTTGTTTAACATTCCACATAACAATCAAGTAACACACATATATCTAACACATAATTAACACATAATTATTGTTTTGACGTTTGTTTATCAATCGTTTGCGTCAACTCGTTTGCGTTTCGGTGCAAATCCCGAAAGACTACACATGTAGTAAGTGTTAAGCGTCATTTAAACCCTAGTTTAAATGTAATGAAGTGTGCGTTATAGATTTAACGATCTTAAAGTTTGAATTGACGGAGTTGAGTTAACGGGGTTAACCTGAAATTGACGATTGTCACACGAGCTGTCTTAACACATTTTTCATTAGGTTTTTAATTTATTTTCTCATTTGCTAACTCCAGCGAACTTATCATTAAGCGAACTTAACAATAAGCGAACTTAACATAGGCGAAATTAGTGTTCGGCGAAGTTAACCCTAGGCGAACATATGCCAGGCGAAGTTATCAGTTAGGCGAACTTGTCACCAGGCGAAGTTATCAGTTAGGCGAACTTGTCACCAGGAGAAGTTATCAGTTAGGCGAACTTGGCCTTAGGCGAAGTTACCAGTTAGGCGAAGTTACCAGTTAGGCGAACTTGCTTGCAAGCGAACTTGCTTGCAGGCGAAGTTCGCTTGTAGGCGAAGTTGTGCCGCAGCAGCCGCTGTTCATCCTTAATCCCCAAAATCATCATCGTTTTACCGAGAAATCCATGGGTATGGCGTTAACAAGTCCCGCGATCATTCCCATGGCCTTGTTTGGGTAAAACATAGCCCGGAATGACGTAAAGTTTGGACCTTTATGGTAAAAACGTTCAATACTAATGTTAAGGGTTCATTAATCGAGCCGTTTCCATTTTCGGGTTCATTACACTCGTATTTATCATCAAGTTTACAACTTTATGTTTCGTTTATACCTGATCTACTCTCGTTCTAAGTTTCAAGACTAAACGTTTATAAAAACGAAATCTTTAGGATCAAAACATACCTTTTATACGTTCGGTGCGGTCGCGGTGTGCTTGGTTATCTCGTATATTGAAGATCTAATAATGGTCGGCTTGATTTTTGGACTCGAATCCGCTCTCTCTCTCTCGGCCGAATGAGGTGTAGTGTATGTGTGTGTTTTTGAGTGTGTAGAGATTTATGAAAGATGGAAATGATAGTTAGGGTTTTAGGATGGTTTAAGGGGATATTTATATCCCTTAAAGCCCATGGACCTAAGGCCCATTACCCTTAATCCATCTTAATTAATCTAAGTCCATGATCAGTTCTTTACTCGGTATTACTTACTTAATAACGTGAAATCACTAAACGTAACTTTCTTTATTTATCATTATAATATTCAGGATGTTACAATAAACAAAATACAATCACATAAACATAAAAGAAAAAAAAAACTTGACCATCTGCTATCTATTATTAACCAAACTTTCATTCAGGTTCAAGACCGCCCCAAAATATGAAATCTTTTCGTGTTTACCCTTCTCTACTTTCGACCTTTTCTTCCCCGGCATCAAAGTAACCACTATCGATTGATTGTTAAAATCAAAACATAGGTGATAATAATGAGCAACCGATTTAATGAAACATGAACTTACAAAGGCCTACACAGATTACAAATTACCTACACATAATCAGAAACTTACAAAGCTTACACAACCATACACAGATGAAAAATTACCTACACGTTTTACGTATGAACTCTCACGGTATTAGTATAAATATTAACATTAATTGAATCAAGATCTAGTTTCTTTATGTTTACCATTAAACAGATAAGGATTATACAAGAGGTAAAATATACAAAACATGTACCAAACACAAACCCACAATTCACTAAAACCCATTTTTTTATACGAACTCCAATTCAAATAAAACCCATTTTTAGTTACTACACCTACACATAGTAGAAATGACTACACCATTAAACATAACATTAATTATATAAACCAATCATATAACATAGTAGCTCAAACGATACCCGTGCATACCATTCAACCTATTTGAGAAACTACAAAAAATACAATAGCTCATATACGGCCAACGTAAAAAAAATAAATAATTTTAGAATTCCTACACAAAATAAGATCGCGTATTTTACTTAAGCTCAATAGTTGTTAATCCTACTTAGTTGAGTATTTTGAAAAACCTTAGCCCAAATTTCTTATCGAAATCCCCATATAAGTCTCAATAGTTTTTGATCCTGGTCAGTTATTTGCAAAACTATAATCACATTTTTTTAAAAACAACTAAATAAAATCCCAATTACCTTCACAATCTACACTTTGAACTTACATACTCCTACACAAAATACATATAAATTACACAATTACACTATAAACTTACATATCCTACACATAATCAATAAAGTATATAAGAACAATTGATGTTAAAAAATACCAACAAAACAATATACAACCTACACAAAGAAAGTATGAAAATAATATGAAAATTTGCCTCCATAGAATGAACTATAACTACACAACGAATGATATGCACCCACACAGAAAGATCTGTACCTACACAGCGAATGATATGTACCTACACAGAAAGATCTGTACCTACACATCTATTCAATACAGCTTTGCAAACCAATTACAAGTGTTTGGGAAGCATTTCAAATTCACCTATTATTATTCACAAACTAAGACCACAATTTTCATTAATACAAATATTCAGTGTAGGTAAAATACAGTTTTGAGTTGTGTACATAATATAATTTACAAATTAACAAATAAAAAGTTGGTTGTGTTGGAGATAAATTAAAATAAAAACAAAATAGAAAATGAACCCTATTCTCCAATTAAAGAAATACGTTTTTAAGAAATCGAAATAAAAAAAATGTAAGATCTATAAATAATTAAGATTAACTTGTGTAGGTTTAGATGAACCCTAGAGAAATTTTCCCCCAATTGGTATTTTACTAAAAACCCTAATTTTTTTTCCTCCCAACGAATCTTATGGTAATGTTCAGATTATGAATACATGTATATGAATACAAAAATTGTTTAATAAAAATACCCTAACCTTTCAATAGAAGATGTCTACACCAGCACAGCCCCAAGACGATGTGGTTATCTACGAGACACCCCTTTTTATATACAAATTATAACTAACCAGTAAGAAAGTATTGCAGATTGCGTGAATAGGTACGAGCTGATGACTATTTCTTCCCACCGTATTAATTTTGGGAGCTTTTGATTATGTTATGAGAGATGATGGTGGCTTGGAACCTGGGATACGCTTTTCAATAATACGTTACAAATCAGTACATATAAAGAAAAATACAACAATACCCTTTTGCACTAAAAAACATTAAAACAAGGGATCAAATAATTACAAGATTGCCTTGTTCAGTGTAGGCCATGGATCAAACTTAATCAAGGGTTAAAAATTACTTCTCGCTATAAAATCATTTCTCGCATGAACCATCCCCTATATATATATATACAGGGAAATGTAAAAATAAAAACTCACTCTAGTTGAGAAAACCCTAGAAACTCTATTATATCCATTGATCTAATCAAATGAAGGGTTGAGATTATATGATCAACAAGTAACTTTAATAAAGATTATTTTATTATTTCAAAAGTACCAAAAGGGCATTATAGTAAAACTACAATCTACATTCTCCCTCCGTATTTTGATTTTGATTTCCAGATCTCATTAATCTCCCAACCACAATCTTCTCTCCACTTCTTGTTCTTCCAGCCACATTCTTATTGTTCTTCAAACCAAACCACCTTCTTCTTGTTCTTCAAACTATCAACAATCAACATGTTCCAGTAACCTAAAAAAGCATCTTTCGTGAACCCTCGACACCAGTTTCCGGCGCATGCTGATGTCGGCGGTTAAGATCTTGGCGTATCAGAAACTTTTTATGACACCGTGAAAGGTCTTGATGTACTAGAAACTCTTTATAACAGTGTTGGTCTTCATCTTTGACCACCACCACGTATCGGCGACTGAGTTTACAACTTGATCAAGTGATTTTTCTCTACAAAAGGTTCAGATCTAGACATTTTATACTGACAAATTTCTGAACAAGAATTTATGGATCAAAGCTTCTAGGATCTCACCATTTTTAGTTTTATTATTAATTTTTTCTGGTACTATGTTGACAGAGTTCAGATCTGGTCATTTTAGTATATTTGTTTTTAAAGATATACTTGAAAATTTTGTTTGGATTTGAATCTTATTTTACATTTTAAAAAATTTCTTATTTCAAAATAGAAAAGGATCTTCATTCTTCTTTTTATTGTTGGCCATTAAAAAATTTTAAACTTTTTTTTTGTTTTTGTTGCGATTCTTGAAGATATCTTGAATTTTATACTAAATCTTCACTTATTTGTACCAGGAAACAAAGACGGCAGGGTGGGGTGGTCTTCAGAGTTTGTTTTTTTAAACATATATTACTTTTGTATAAAAACGTATGTTTTTAACATGCGAAAACGTATGTTACGCCTGTTGACAGAGTTTAGATATGGTCATTTTAGTATATTTGTTTTTAAAGATATACATGAAATTTTTGTTTGGATTTGAATCTTATTTTACATTTTTTGAAATTCTTTATTTTAAAATAGAAAATGAGCTTCATTCATCTTTTTATTGTTGGCCATTAAAATTTTTGTTTATTGTTGCGATTCTTGAAGGAATCTTGAATTTTGTACTAAATCTTCAACTTATTTGTACCGAAAAAAGCCGGCAGGGTAGGATGGTCTTCAGAGTTTGTTTTTTAAACATATGTTACTTTTGTATAAAAACGTATGTTTTTAACATGAGGAAACGTATGTTACGCCTGTCTTCATATTTTTAAATATGCAAAAACGTATGTTACGTTTGCCTTTATATTTTAAATATGCAAAAACATATGTGTTTTTTTATTGGAATGTTATTATTCAATTTTTCTATCTATCTAATTAACCAATATTACTAATAAATTAAATTTTAAATCATATATCTCCAACTTAAAAAAAATGTCAAACAATTTACTAATGATTAATATTACGTAAACGTTTTCAAAAGAACTTTTGAAACACTTAAAAATGTGTATTATAGGATTTTTAAAACTTTCCTGTTCATTAAGATGATGCTATTAACGTAAAACACTATATAAAAATCAATAAGGATTTGAATTATTTTAATAGTTAAGAACAAAAGTTGGCATGACTCAAAATAACTTTTCACTACCTTTAAGAGTGTATTTTTATTAAAAAATAAAAATATGTCACAATCACTTCCTCTCTCCTACACATATCCACACACTTTATGTCATCATCACACTATCTCTCATACACATATCCACATACTTTATGTCACCATCACTTTATCTCTTCTAAAAAAATACACTCTTTAAAAAAATGTATTTCTTTTTCATCTTAACTCAACCCAATCCAGCCTATCTTCCTGTTTTTCTTTAAAATATCGACAACCAACGGGTTTCCGGCCCAAGGTGACTGCGGAAGTAACATACGTTTTAGGAGGGCTGCAAAATAACAAAAAAACATATGTTAATTGTTTAGACATTAACCGAACATATGTGAGGTGGTGAGGTGGTGTTCAGAGTTTGTACTGGATATATTTTTATCAAGTTTTTTAAAAATATATATGTATATTTTTAAAACATATGTTACGTTTGTCTATAAACATATGATTTAATATGCAAAACATATGTTACGCTTGTCTATAAATGTATGTTTTAATATGCAAAAACATATGTTTTTTGTATCAGAATATTAATATTTAAATGAATAATTTTTAATATTTGCGTAACCCATACATGTGCAAGAGAGAGTGAGAGACGGGCTATATAAAGTTTATGAACATTTAATATAAAAGAGAGTGTGAGAAACAAGTATTGTACCTTTAAGAAATCAATTAAATCAAAACCATTATTTTAATTATTACTTTTTTCTATATAACCATTATAAGGTAAAATGTTTTAAATTTTTAAATAACCCCTATGAGAAGTTAATTATAATGTGATAAAGTTAATTCAAAAAAGTGTGGAGACATGAATTGTACTTTTCAAAAATCAATCAAATAAAAGTCATAAGTTTTTTACTTTTACATTTTGATTACTTTATCACAATTACACTCTCTCTCCTACACACATCCACACATTTTTATCACACAATTTATGTCACCATCACTCTCTCTCTCCTACACAAAAGTCACCATATTTCAAAAATATACATTTCCTTTAAAGAATTGTGATACAATTCTTTAGATCTTAAAAAGGAAAAGAAGAAAAAGCATATCTTATAAACAAATCAATACCAAAATACACACTCATATGAATTCTTATTGATAAAAGAAAAAAATAATAAAGAAAAAACAAAAAATACAATCCATTAAATCTTGAAAAAATAATATGTAAAGTAATATTTTAACATATTTGTAATATAATAAGAATGCTACAAAAAGATTATTATAAATAATTTTAAAAATTGTGTTTAAGAGAAATTTATTTAATGAGAAATATATATAAATAAAAAGTTAGAATATAAATTTGAAAAAGGACCCACATTCATTCAAACTCAAATCCAAAACCTTAATATTCTTGTTCATCCGGCAACACGTGCAAACCCGTCACCGTTCTGACAACTTTGTGTTTCAGGCTAACCAACTATAGGGTGGTGGTGACAAATCTCATCTTCAAACGAATCTCGAATCTTTAACGTTGGTGACGGAAGGCGGCGACGTTGACAAATTTTCTAGAACAAATTTGCTATTTAGCTTCGCATCCCTAAATATGTCCAGAGTTGTTAATTTACATGTCAAACAAAATTTAGAAATTTAAAATTAGATGAATATCAAAAGAATCTTACGGATGATCGGCCATGTTGACCACTATCAACTTCACTTGGTATTTTGATAATATTTGAAGCCTCATAAGTCATAAAGCATTATCTCTCTTTTTTGATAATGCATGAAATTAAAGAGCTTGAACATAGTTGTGTACCAGCTGTGGAGTTTGTTTAATCAGTTAAAGAGACGTTCTTGGTTGCTTTCATCAATATGGACACGCAGAAGCAATGTCTTCTCCGAAAAATTGAAGAGATGTTTTGGTTTGAAGAGTGATGGTGGTGAGATCTATATTTGAGATCTGGATTTTTGTTAATGTTTGAAAGAAAGATGGAGAGATAAAAGATATGAGGTAAGATGAAAGGATAAATTAGTTTGAAATTACCTAATTACCCTTTTGATTTTAAATTAATCTGATGAGCAGGCCATAAGGAACACAAGTGGAGACATTTTCATATATATTCAGGACCGTGTTCATGAATGCGTTTGTGTGTTGAGTTTATTTTTTTCTTTTTCTTTTACCTGAAAGCGTGCAAATTTGAATGACATTTTTAATTTATGTTTATTGAACTCGTATACGAATTCGTATTGAACACATCCTGATAGAAATTTTAAGAGCATTCACATCCAGTTCCTCATCCCCATCTTTATAATTACATTACAAAATACTACATTTCTCTTTCCTGTTTAATTAAATAATACTTTTATCATTACAGTTTTCTCTCTCCTCTACTCACAACCAATCCAACAAATATTAAAAAATAAATAGGGACAAACAATGTTCCCCAAATATTTCCTCAAATTTACAAAAAATCACTACATTTCTCTCTCCACCCTATAATTTACACTCACAATCATTCAAACCTCACCCTATAATTTACCAATCCCCCTCACATAATTATGGGGGATGGGATGGGAATGCTCTAAGTGTTATTTGTGTGTGCATATGTAATTCTATGATTTATTTTTTTAATAATTTTTTGCAAAAAAAATCTCCACTGAATTGCGACAAAAAATATCGTCGCAAATCCATCTCACAATTCCAGGAGCAGGTTGGTCACAAAAAGTGAAGTCAGAAGATTTGCGACCGCATCACAGGTAGCAAGATCTTCGACCGCATCGCCGGTAGCAAGATCTGCGACCGCATCACCGGTCGGAATATCTGCGACTGCAGCACCGGTCGGAAATCTATGACCCGGGTCGCAAGATCTGCGACTGCCGGGTAGCAACATTTGGTCGCAAAACGGTTGCAACATAGAAACGACGACCAACGTTTTTCCGACGACTCATTCGGTTACAAAACGGTCGCAACTAGGGGTGAGCAAGTTAACCGCCATAACCGATAACCGAACTATAACCGATAAAACTGAACCAGTTTTAACCGATAACCGACAATGGGTCGGTTAATTGATTTATTGAAAACCGCCAAATGCGGGTCAGTTTTGGTTAAAGATAATCCAGACCCGCCATAACCGAACTGATCCATTTATTTAACTAAGAAGCGAGAATTAGTAGTGCATGTGCGGGAGAGTTAGTATTGAATCAAAGTCATACAATCTTTTGGTATCCAACCATATCATATTAATCAACGATAATTGTAGATAAAAGAAGGTCCAACATAACAACATAAACTCTATTGTAGACAACATATATATATGCAGGTTTCTACACCTGTTTAGAGATGAAATCCAAAATGGTATCTATCAAATCTTGTTTGGTTTTCAATTTTGAAGCCCAATTACAAAACTCAAGTCCAAATTTTAGGACCGGTTACATTGTTTTGGTCACGGTTAACCGACCCACGAATACCTTTAAACCGATTAACCGAAACCGCCATAACGGATTGGTTATGGTTATGATTATCCATTAACCGACGTATCGGTTATGGTTATGGGTTTGGCAGTAAACCGCCCCAAACCGACCCATGCACACCCTTAATCGCAACATGGCAGTTGCAACCGTTTTCTGACCGAAAAGGCTGTCACAAATGCTTAGTTTTCTAGTAGTGATGGGCAAAAACCGGCTCACTGTTGTTGCTCGCTATCCTGATTGGAGAACCCTAGATCGCTAGTTGAAATCGACGGGGATACAAGTTGTGTGCGTCTTGTAGATTAGAAATTATCGTATCGGATCCTTTATATATATATATATATATAACGTGCTAAATGTGAGAATCAAGTAGAGTAATTATATATACAAGTAGAGTAATTATGTAATTCCTCTATGATGTAATTACATAATTACTATACTTGATTCTCACGTTTAGCACATCAATTTCATTTGTACGTTAACATTCCCCTATATATAAGGACATGTTCGAGAGGTAACACAAAAAGAGTGAGAAAGCGAGGAACTCTTCATTTTACATGTAAAAAAAATACTAAAAAAATTCATTTTTCATGTAATAAACACATTTTGACATTATCTTTTTAGAGTTTTTAACATATAGAAGCCGTTTAAAAAAAGTCTTATAGCTAAAAAAACGTAAAAAAAAATATTTTTTTATTGAAATGTCTTCTACATGTATTTATAAACAAAAGGTTTAAAAAATTTATGTTAAAACTAATTTTTTACATTTGAAAACGAGCTTTATATTATTAATTTACATGTAAATTGAATAGTTCCGCAAATCCTCACTTTTTTGAGTTTTGTTTTGAACTTTTCCATATATATATATATATATATATTTATATATATATATATGATTGGGATCGTGTGAGAACCATTTGAGAATTGAGAACCGAACCATTCTCAACCATTAATTTTAGAAAAAGGGATTTTAAGTAAGATTAAGCATGCAGGGGCAATTACGTGATTTTGCAACTTTATAACTGCTCGGGAACACCTACTTTGAACATATGAACTAATTTCAACATTCAATTTCATGATTTTGATTGACTAACACAAAATTGGATTGGTCGCCGTGTCGATTGATCTCTTGCACATAAAAATCGGCACTTGTACTTGCAAAATCTGTCATGGAACTTGAAATCGGATCTCTTTTGGTTGGATTTCTTAAATCATTATTCAATTCCGATATGCTAGGGTTAGATCGCAGCTTCGGGACAAGAAGAAACATATCAGTACATTTAATCCATGAGTTAGTGCTGGAATTCGTTTATGTTGCTCTTAAATTTTAATGAATTAAGTGTCTAATCAACAAAAGCCTAACATTAGTTCCAAAGCAGCTACATATTTGACTTTTTTCTGCAAATCTTCACATGAACAAAGGAGTATTATTAGTGAGTTCGAGCTCTGTTCATGAGTTGTTTTTTCAAGGTCGGCTCATTTAGATATATAACAGTAACCGAATCGATTTGTTAAAGATGAAACTTAAGTCGAATCGACCCGTTCAGAGATAAAGCACAACTTGAGTTCGACGCGTTAGATAGACCACGCTCGTGTTTCACCCGTTTGAGGTAAATTATAAACATGAATCGACGCGTTAATAGATTGATCATAACTAAGTCTGATCCGAGAGAGATAAAAGCAAATCTCAATGATATAGAATCAATCGTTAAGTTTTGTTGTTGTATTGCATTAAAACACTCACTTTGTCTATTCTGCTTCATTTTATATATATATATTTTGTATTATAGCATTAAGTTTTGTTATGTTGTAATCAAATAACTCCTAAATGAATAATTATTATGCAGGTACATTATTTTAAGAGAAAGCAACCATAGGTGGGATGATTATCATGTGAAGTAGGATAAAACTGAACTGAAACGACAAGTTTTTAATATTTGTTTAGCGAGCAGTGACTAATTGTTAAACCCGTTTGTTGGTTTTGGTTTCCGTGTGACCCTGGAACAAGATCTTATGGTGACCCTTTTACTTATAGGAATGAAGGTTCACATAGAAAGAGCATGAGACATAAACAATTGTTGATTTGTCTAATGGACAACACTCTTCTGGAAAGAGTTCATAGGTTTTGTAGGCTATGGTGTAGTTGTATGTTACAACTTGCGGTGCATGCCATAGTTTTGGGTAAGGTCGTGCATGATATGGCCCAATTAAAAAAATAAATAAAAAAACCCAACATATTCCGACTTGAAACCCGTTTTTGGCCGGACACGTTCCGACCCAAAACATGTTCTGACTCATGTTGACTCAGACTAGTTCCGACTTGAACCAAAACAATCTTTTTTTATAATTGACATGTTTTGACCCTAACCTGTTTTATACCGAGCCGACCCATTTGTCACCTCTAATTTATCACTCACTATCATACATATGTGTATAATAGCTTACTATTATATATGTATAGCCATGCTACTTATTCCTTTCTTTTTTATGTTATTTAACTATATACTTGTTTTGTATCCAATTTATAACATGTACTATGCAAGCAAATTTAAAAGTTAGATAATTAGGCATCGCATTGGTGATAACATTCATATGTGCGTAGATCGCCTAAGATGCGATTTTGAAAAACTTGGAGAACTTGATATATGAATTCAAGCAGTTAAGGATAAGAGTGAATACGGATGAAAGGTTGTGGAAAATATTAAACGAACATATATCCAAAAAAGAAGCAAATACCATATGATAGATTCGCTAAAACATAGAAGCAGCAAATAACATAAACATGCTTTACTACTACAGAATCAAACAGATAGTTCTGTAAATCGATTTCCACAAAGAATCCAAAGGAAATGATAGCATTACAACACATAATCTTCAAATAAAAATCACGAATCATGTTGTTTACATAAGCAATGAGGATAAAACTTAGCATGTTTTGGGAAATCTTGTAAAACTCCCACTTGAAACTTGGCATGTCTTCCAAGGCATTTGGTTGTATAACACCTTTTTCACCATCCTCTTTTAACTCGTAATATTTTTACTCAAGCTTTAACTTTTGTTGTGCATTAACCCAACATAACTTTAAAAATCTTGTAACATATTCCTGCAAATAAAAATGATAACATGTTTTATTATTGATAAAGCGAAACGAAAAAAACGATTTTTCTTGTTATTGAGAGGAGATGAAATGGCTTGAGCTAAAGCCCGACACGTTCGCCCGTTGGGCCGAGTGTTCGCCCACTTCTGAGTCTTCGCCTTTAGATTAGCGAATGGAGTGGAATCTACCATTGAAGAAATCTATTTGCTTAACCCAGGCCTTATGCCAAAAGCGAGATAAACCCCATCCCTCTCTTTCCTTTTTTCGTCCCCATGCCAACATATTTGAATAATAACTAAACATTTCATTTAAAACTTTGAACATTACATCCAAACTGTTACTTTCACATTCTTTTACTCTTTTTTCATTAACACTTTCAATTTTATGCTCATCTTTGCTTTCAATATCATAATCAATATTAACAACATATAATTACCAAACACTTGTTCATTATACACATATGTACAAACATCTTTAACCATATAGTTGTTACTTATTATACATATAGGCACAACATACAAAAGCTACAAGAATCAAACACCAACTTATTATACACATATGTACAAACAGAACAATTACCCATTATACACTTATGTATAACCAACAAAGAAACAGAACAATTACCCACTATACACATATGTTTAACCAACACAAACTAGAATTACCATAACAACTGATCAATATACGCATATGTACAAAATATTTTAACCGTATAATTGCTACTCAATATACATATAAGTACCACATACATAACCAACAAGTATCAAATACCAACTTAGTATACACATATGTACAAATAGAACAATTACTCACTATACATATATATATATATATATATATATATATATATATATATATATATATATATATATATATATATATAACGTACACAAGCTACAATTCCAATAACAATTTATAAATATACAAGTATGTACAAACATATTAACCTTATAATCGCAACTCATTATCAATGTTGCAAAAGTCGCTAGGCGGTCCCTAGGCGGCCAACCCCCTTGGAGGGAGTACTTGGAGTACTCGGGGAGTACTTGGAGTACTCGGGGAGTACTCCGAGAGTACTCGGACATGATAAATATAAAGAAAATTAGATTTTTGGTAATATATATATATATTTAAATATCATAAGTTTACTAATATTTATAACAAAATACATGATTATCAATATAAATAAGAGAAATACATTTTTAAACACTAAATTATTCTAAAAAATGTTAATAATTAATTAAAAATAATGATATTCTTTCTTTAATATTATAGAAATACGAATTATGTTGTATTTTTTAAGTCAAAATAGACCCAAGTTAACCGATTAGATGTGATTCAGGCTAACGTTGACCACCTTTGACCAATATTTAGTAACTAGGCGGAGTTAAAGAAACTCCCCTCGGCACCATACCTTGTAGCGAGTACTATGAGAGTACTCGGCCTTGTAGACCTACTTTTACAACATTGCTCATTATACATATAAATACAATATACAAAAACTAAAAGTATCAAACACCGAATTATACACATATGTACAAACAGGATAATCGCTCACTATACACATATGTATAACGTACTCGAGCTACAATTATAATAACAATTGATTAGTATACAAATATGCACAAACATTTTAAGCTTATAATCGCTACTCACTATAGATACAAGTACAAAATACAAAAGCTACAAGTATCAATCACAAACTCATCATACACATATGTATAAACAGGGCATATCACTCACTATACACATATGTATAACATATACTAGCTACAATTACCATAATAATTATCAATATGCACCTATGTATAAAGAATTTAACCTTATAACTACCACTCTTTATACATATAGTACAACGTACAAAAGCTACAAGTACAAAACACTGATTTGTTATACACATATGTACAAATATATCGTATCACTCACTATACATATATGTATGACGTACACACACTACAATACCATAACAATTTATCAATATACACCTATGTACATACAATTTAACCTTATAACTACTACTCATTATACATGTAAGTACAACATACTCACCCTACACACCTCGGATATTGTTAGGGTCCGGTACCCTCCATCCTCGGATATTATTAGTGTCTGGTACCCTTCATCCTCGGATATTATTAGGGTCCGGTCACCTTTCATCCTCGGATATTATTAGGGTCCGGTCACCCTTCATCCTCGGATATTATTAGGGTCCGGTCACCCTTCATCCTCGGATATTATTAGGGTCCAGTACCCTTTCTTCCATAGCTTCATACTATACCTGCTCTTAAATACTTTTCCTGACAATACGTGCAATCTCCGAAAAGCGTTCACGTACCATTAACATATCATACTTACATTATGCATACATCATATATATTCATGCTTGCATCTTATCTTGACAATACGTGCAATCTCCGAAGAGCGTTCACGTACCATTAACATATCATACGTACATTATGCATACATCATATAGATTCATACTTTCATCTTATCTTATAACATAAATGGCAATCACATCTTTAGCTACCACCTGACGGTACATGCAATATCCGAAGATCGTTCACGCACCGTCAAGCAATCATCATACATAAATCATACAAGGCATACACTTACCACTTAAGGTAAGTGTATTAACTATCACATCGAGTATGCACACAGCCCTGAAAACATATCAAGGAAGTAGGGCTAGAAACTCACCTCAAGTTGGTTACGTTCACCGTTAATAGTTATTTCTTTCTTCAGTTGGGCACGGCTAACTGTATAACAATTTACATGCATCAATTAACTATTGCTACTCATATCGTACATCTATCTTTATATAACCCACAACGAATAGGGGTCCGGGGGCAGCGCCCCTGGCAGTGGGGTTCTAGGGGCGGCAGCCCCTAGCAGGTTCCAAGGGGCAAAGCCCCTGGCTGGGGTCGAGCTGATAGAAATAAAAATTTTATTTCTATTAACTGTCGTATCACATTTTCCATTAGAATTTTGAATCATTATAAATTTGCTAACTTAAAGAGTTCAAGGGCTTCTTTGTAATTTAAATCATCATTTTCTAAGTTCAGGGACCAATCTGTCATTCTTTCAAAGTCCAGTTCGTTAATATACTCTTTAACGAATTGGGGTTCGTTCGTTACTTCTGTCTTCCTTAACGAATTGGCTAATTCGTTACTTCATAACGAATTGGCCTTTTTAGCGAACTGATCCATTTTCGTCTGGTCTATCTAACGAATTGAACTCTTTGGCGAACTAAACCCTCATAACGAACCAGTCCTCATAACGAATTAACCTTATAGCGAACTGGTCAACATACGAATTGGAATTAGCGAACTGAAACTAGTTCGTCAGTCTTTCCTTAACGAATTAACTAGCGAATTACTTCTAATTCGTTAGTCACCCCTTAGCGAACTAGGGCTAGGTCAGGGAATGTCAGAACATTCCCTGACATTCCTCTTAACCTCGTACCACTTTCCGGCGCCGCCTTTCCGGCGCCGCCATTGCCGGAAAATCGCCGGAAAACCGCGAACACGTCGGAAAAACGAGTTTTAACTCGTTTTGCCGTTTTTTGTCCCGTTTGATCCAGATCTGAGCTAGGGTGACCTCTAAGCTCATCATAGGTTCGGTTTATACCCGATTCCACCCGGATCTCGTGATTTAAACGGTTTAACGGTGTCGGCTCTTCGTTTCGTGATTATATTTAACGGGTTTAAGCTCATACAATATCATACTATCATACCTTGGATCGGGATCGGTTCTTCTTCTATGATTCGGCTAGAGAGAGACTAGAGAGAGAGAGAGAGCTTAAGTGTGTTTTTTGGTGGTGTATGAAATATGTGTGAAATGAGTAATAAATGGGTAATTAAGGTTTATATAATTATGGATCATGGGCTTAAGCCCATGGTCCTTTCCTCTTTCTTTCATAACCCAAGTCCATAACCCATATCCATTTAACCCAACACTAGCCCAACTCCTAATAATCCATACTTTCATTTATTAACCGAAACCCGAAAAACGGGATGTTAAAAGTCTTCCCTCCTTAAAGAAGTTTCGTCCCCGAAACCTAGCTATTACATAAACAAATTTGGATAAAATTTGCGCATCTCTTCTTCAACTTCCCATGTAGCTTCCGATCCCTTGCGATGCTTCTATATCACTTTCACTAGAGGTATAACCTTGCGTCGGAGTTGCTTTTCCTTGCGATCAACTATTTCGATGGATTGCTCAATGTAGTTCATCTTTAAACGTTCTAAGAAGTTCAGGTTGTTAAAAAAAGTTTAGAAGTTCTGATAAAGAGGGTTTAAAATATTATGTTTAAACGTTCTGAAACAAAACTGAAGACCTTTAAACGTTCTGACCAAAAAAGAGCATCTTTTAACGTTCTAATACGTTCAATGAAGTTCTGGGTAGTCTAAAAACAATGAACATCTTTAAACGTTCTAATACTTTCTAAGAAGTTCAGGTTGTTAAAAAAAGTTTAGAAGTTCTAAGAAGTTCTGGGTGTTCAAAAAAGTTTAGAAGTTCTGAACTTCTAAACTTTATCAGAACTTCTAAACTAACAAAAAAAATTAAACACCTGTAATATGAAATTGAACACTCAATTCACTCCATATAATCTCGCAATCATCAAACAATTATCAATTGACTATCAATTTGATCATCGATTCGATCATATGAACAAAATATGAACGCCTGCAACTGGGTTTCTGCAAATGGCGCTTAAAATTTTAAACGTTCAGTTAAAACCCATCACAAAACTCAAAATTGATCAATTGAAACTTCAAATTGATGATTAATTGGACCAATTTCAAAGTTTAATTGGTCAATTAGTTCAACAATTTCAATTTCAATTGGTCACTTTTATCAACAGGTCGTGACGAAGGAAGATGGTGTACGGTGGACGGTATCATTGGATGGTGGACGGTGGATAGGATCGTTGGATGGTGACGGATTGCTGAACGGTCATGTTGAAGGTGGACGAAATCGATGGAAGCAACGATTTGATGAAAATTACAATATTGCCACCGCGTGTTATTCGAAATCGACGGGGATGCGAGTCGCGTACGTAATGTACGATTAAAGATTATTGTATTGGATCCTTTATCTATCTATATATATATATATATATTAAAACCATCTTATTAACTTGCACATATATTTTTTTTATAAAATTTTACATGCACATATGTCGATAGGTGTAGGAAATATACCACAACTAATACATATAACCTACATATGTACATGTTCCATAATTAAAAAAAATTTGTTTATGTATTTTTAGAAATGTCAAAGAAATGAATAAAAGTTGTATTTTGTCTGTTTCTTTTTATTTTAAAACTTTTTATAAATTAAAAAATGGATTATTTATTTTTGTTTTTTTTTTTCACAAAAATCTATGTTTATTGTACAAGGGATTAATCGTAAGAAGGATATGAAGGCATTAGAGTGCAACAAGTGGCACGTGGGCAAATGCATATGTACATGCAATAACCACGAACACGTATAAGGCGGAGTATAAGGCGGAGGGTAGTGGGGCGAGCCGGACCACAGGCGCAAGAATAAGGATGTAGAGAGAGAAAGTGAGATTGGGTTTTTGAGAGAGAGAGAGAGAGAGAGAGTGTGTGTGTGTATGTTTTTGGATCGGTGGTGGTGGTGTGATCGGTTGTCCGGTGAGTGTCCGGTGATCGGTGTTGGTGGTGTGATTGGTGAAGGTGAAGAAGAAGATCGGTGTGGTGGTGTGATCGGTGGTCCGGCGGCGGTGGTCCGGGAAGGTGAAGAAGAAGATCGCCTGGTGGAGTGATCTGTGAAGAAGAATATTAAATTTAAATTTAATATTAATATTAAAATTAATATTTAAAATAAATAAATAACTGGATCAAGCCCCGATCACCTGGACCACTACACCCTCCGGGGCTTGGTTGAGGGGCTTGATCCAGTGCCATGTTATCGCCTACGTGTCGGGTTTTGATTTGATCACTTGGGGCTCAACCAAGCCCCATTACCCTTATCCTAAATAATCATAACTTATATAAATAATCACGTAACCTATGTTTATAATTACACACATACATAATTATGCAACTTGTACAATAATTATGTAATATCTCTATAAATATATTATGTGCATAATTTAGCTGATTTTTTGAAAATATAATCAATTAGAAAATTATAGGTATAGCGAAAAGATACACAAAACTAAAGAGAATAAAATGCTCAATTTAATGTGTAATTTTTTTAAAAAATAATATCGTGTAAAAAAAGTTATAAGGATAGTAAATAAATGAGGAAACTTGAAAGAAGTCTAAGAGTGAGAAGCTAAACCAGTTCCCTGTAGGCCTTTTCAGGCTTGAAAACTAACTTGCCAGCCTTTCATCGCATAATCAATAAATTTGATCTACATGTCCAAAATATTTCCTACACTTTGTATCATAACTAATAAGAATGCTTTGTATTTAAACCTGAAGAGGTAGGTCCAGCAGAGCCTAGTTGGACCCGTAAGACTCACCTTGAAGAGGGACGTCTGCGCAGTTGGACCCGCAAGACTCACCTTAAAGAGGGACGTCTGCGCAAAGACCAACTGGATCCGCAGGACCCACCATGCTCAGAGAGATGACGTCCTTACGCGCAGTACGCAAGCTGTTCCCGCAGAAAAAGCCTCCCAATGGTGACGTACCCCGCCTGTTCTCGCAGCTGCGGATACTAGCCATCAGGGAAGGCTACCCGCACTAACAGCAAGGCTACACGCACAAGGCACTAACTCTCAAATAATTCAGTAATGTCACCTGAAGAAGGAATGAGCAAGCCGGGAATACTCCCACCCAAAGCCGGGAATACTCCCGCCCAAATGAGCCAGTCCGTACGCTACTGGAGGATCTTTTGTACTATACCTGCCAAGGTATGGACAAAAGATCTGACCAAAGCAGCGCCAGCTCACTGACAACAGTACGACGAGGAGCACGCTCTAGTACTTAATGTCACTATCAGCCGCTGCCTACTCACCAACCCCTGTCGTGGCACGCACATAGCCTGCAGTTGGTGGAAAAGGAATAGTACACAGCCGGCCATGTCACTATCAGCCGCTGCCTACCCACCAACCACCAGCATGGCACGTGCGTAGCCCACAGTTGGTAGAAAAGGAATATTATACAGCTGGCTATACCTGCTTGGACACCTACCTTCGGCTATAAATACTCCAACACCTTGGAACGGTATCATTATCTTGTATCTTATCTGCTCTAGCTATTTCTCTTAATATACACTTATATTCAGAGCAATCTAGTTTGATTCTCACGCCGGAGGGTGGTCACAAGGAGGTACCCCCCCTTCTCAGTGACGAGCTCACGGTGTCTGTTTTGCAGGTCATCAGAAGAATAATCATCTTGCCGGACCTAACCCTCGTGGGAAACATCTATTTAACCCCCAGATTATCCGTAATCTGCCCGGGGTCACTTAGTGTTTCTTCAAAACCTTTTACACACACAACTTATATATAATTAATCCTGTGTACGTATAATAGCTTCCAGAACCCCCCACCAAGTTATTTTCTTTTGCGAAGAAGAACCAGGAATTGGGGGAGAAACTCTGATAGTCTTGAGTCATATCGTATATGAAAGGATGAAAGATAAACACCTGGATTTTGTTGCAAAAATAGAGGAACATGGACTGAAGTATATAAGAATAGTAGGAAATGATGATGATCCATCAACCTATGTCGGAAGTAGCTGGAAATCGACATACAAGACCGATGACAAAGTTATTGCAGAGGAAAGGGCAGCGAAGCAAGGGACAAAGCTGGAATGGATGGAGGATACTGTAAAAATTATTTTTGATCCATTGCCGGAAAACATGGTTCAATAGTCTTGCGTTGGGATATTCTGGGCGGGCGACCGGGAAAATTGAGAATCATAATACATTAGTGGAGGTGGGTAATGGCGAGCCTGTGAAGGATGAGGTTGTGAAAGACTTTATGAAAATAACAGAAGAAGAATGTGTTGCAATACCTTGGAAGAAAGGCGATGTTCTATTGGTTAATAATATGACGGTTCTTCATAGCCGGCGACCACTAGTAAAGCCTCCCCGTCGTATATTGGCATCTCTATGCAAGTGATTCAAAAAGGGTGATATGTTTTAATGATATATGGATACATATAATCGTGTAAAACTTCGAACAATAAGGGTTGTATCCGAGTATCTAACTATGATGTAAACATAATGGTTTGAGTTCTAAATTCTATCCGGTATCTGGAAAGGAGAAAGGTATAGCATAATAAGTGAATAAATATCAGTCAAGACCCTAAAAACAATCCAAAAACTTTTATGAAGTTTTACAAACAGCAATTTTAGTTTCACACTTTCACTTTCACAAGATCACTTGAACTTATGGCGTATTATTATTGTAAACCTATAGTGTCTGCATAGTAAAAGATTTCACAATAAAGTTAGCATATAACAACCACATTCTGAGGCTCTAACGCAGCCCTGACCCACCATAAAGTTTCAACACACGATATGAACTATGAAGTTACGTCCAACACCCTTTATGTCTAGAAACTAAAACTTAAGTTTTCAAACAACTGCCAAAAAGACTCTTATCACTTGATTTGTGTTGCATCCAATATATATTACTAGTGCTGACATACAAATAACATGTATTTAAAATACGGTGAACAGTTTGCCAAGCTAACCTAGATTTGGTTATTGATGTACAATCTACTTGCACCTTAAAATCCGCTCCAATACAGTCTTCCATCGATTCCTAACACTCTCTTCCTGAGCTTGTTTTGAGAAGAGAAAGAAAAAGAAAGTGAAAGGAATTAGAAAAGAAGGGTGTTTCAGACTCCAGAGTTAGGGTAAAGTTAAAATACAAAGGATAACAAAAATGAGAATGGTGAGAAGGAATCCTGTCAATTGATCTTAGATTTGAATGGTTGAGATTAATTTAATAAATAAAAATTGATGAAAAGGGCATGAAGGTAATAACACACCTTTGTTGACTTTCTCTCTTCACATGCAAAGCACATGCCAATTATCCGTTCATTTTAAAATGTCCATAACTTTTTCATACGACAATGACATTATGTTTTAAAAAAAATTCACCATAATAATAAGCGTTTTTTAATCTTTAATATGAGTATCATATTGTTATATAAAAATAAAAAAAAATAATGGGTTTTTTAATTGTGTTTTTTTGTTGTTCATTGTGTCATTGTGTAATATGTTGTTTCCATTGTGTTTTACGTTTCAAGTCATTATATTCACCATTGTGTCTTACGTTTTAGGCCGTTGTGTTATACGTATTCACCATTGTGTCTTACGTTTTAGGTCATTGTGTTATACGTATTCATCATTGTTTTTTACGTTTTAAGTCATTGTGTTATACGTATTCACCATTGTGTTTTAAGTTTCAAGTTAAAGACACAATGACGAAAAAAGACATAATGATAAGCGAAAAACACAATGGTGTGCGAAAAGAAACAATGATAAAAAAAAGACACAATGACGAAAAAAGACACAATGATAAGCGAAAAGACACAATGATGTGCGAAAAGACACAACGGTGTGCGAAAAGACACAATGACGAAAAAAGACACAATGATAAGCGAAAAGACACAATGGTGTGCGAAAAAACACAATGACAAAAAAAGACACAATGATAAACGAAAAGACACAATGGTTTGCGAAAAGACACAATGGCGAAAAAAGACACAATGATAAGCGAAAAGACACAATGGTGTGCGAAAAAACACAATGACAAAAAAAGACACAATGATAAACGAAAAGACACAATGGTTTGCGAAAAGACACAATGGCGAAAAAAGACACAATGGTGTGTGAAAGGACACAATGGTGTGTGAAAAAACACAATGACGAATAAAGACACAATGATAAGCGAAAAGATACAATGGTGTGTGAAAAGACACAATGGTGTGTGAAAAGACACAATGATGTGCGAAAAAACACAATGACGAAAAAAGACACAATGATAAACGAAAAGACACAATGGTGTGCGAAAAGACACAATGGCGAAAAAAGACACAATGGTGTGCGAAAAGACACAATGATGAAAAAAGACACAATGATAAGCGAAAAGACACAATGGTGTGCGAAAATACACAATGGTGTGCGAAAAACACAATGACGAAAAAAGACACAATGATAAGCGAAAATACACAATGGTGTGCGTAAAGACACAATGGTGTGCGAAAAGACACAATGACGAAAAAGACACAATGATAAGCGAAAAGACAATGGTGTGCGAAAAGACACAATGACGAAAAAAGACACAATGATAAGCGAAAAGACACAATGGTGTGCGAAAAGACACAATGACGAAAAAACACACAATGACGTGATTTTTGTTTTAAATTTTATATAGCAAAAATCATACTCATATTAAAGATAAAAAAACACTTGTTATTATGATGAACTTTTTTTCTAAAAAAATATCATACGAAAAAGTTATAAACGTTTTAAAATGATTGAGGTATTAACATGTGTTTTGCATGTGGAGAGAGAAAATGTATACAATTACCTCTATACCCTTTTTCTTTTGGTCCCCACTTGACACATGTCAATTATTTATGACTTCTCACACTTCTCATTTTTGTTACCCTTTGTAGAATAACCTGACAATTCAGAGTTATTTTAAGGAAGGAAACAAAAAGAAAGGAAAACAATTGAATGGGTAATTGACCCATATATGTTTCCTTCCAAATCGGAAAGAATCCAAGAGAAAAGAAAGTAGAACAAGTTTAACCAAACTCAAATTACAAAGTTACCTTCTTCTTCTTCCTTGTGAAGCTTCGTTTTTTTAGTAATTGTAAATCAAATTGTCGTCCATCACCACCTACTCCGACGCCTCAAGCGCACCACCCACCTGCAACTCCATTCTGAGCACCGTTTTTTAGTCACCGACAACTTGACAATTCTTTAGTCACTTTCCTGATCATATGATGAAATTAACTCACCAAAGTTCTAAGATGTTATAAATTTGGTCAACTCCACTTGTGAGCATTCTCTCATTCTTAAGTATAATTATGAACTATATAGTGTGGTTGTTTACTTCATGTTAAACCAAATTAATAAATTGAACAAATTTAACCAAGTTTGACCGGTCTATCACTTCTTAATTTTTTTTCGATCGGTGAGTTTCACAGTCAAGTTATCTCACCGCGCGAACACGTCACTTCTCGCCACCCCGCTCAGGCCAACTATGTTGACATGATCGGGATCCACGCTTGCATTCGAGTTTAGCTTGGCGATCCCGGTAAAACCCAGTTGGCTCACCCCGGCCACCCGAATACGCAACAGGTTTTAATGCTCTTATCACTTCTTAATTAGTACGTGTTCAATCAATTCTTTAGGTTGTAAAACATTCATAAATATTTATTAAAGCTTTTAAAAAAGAGGATGGCTAATTCACGTCAAATAAACACCAACATTTTAACGCTCGTATCACACCCATAAACATGCCTTGATCTTCATCTTTTTTGTAAATCCACGTTTCTTTCTTAAATTATTTATATTATAATATATCTCGTATATTTCCGTAGAATATTAATCATTATATGTAATTAGTTAACCAGCGGGGCTTGCCTCAATGACCAGAAACATGACGGATGACCTGGATGTCCCGGGTTCGAATCCTGATTCCGACCGGATTTTACCAGAGCATTAAAACCTGTCGTGCCTTCGGGCGGGGTAAGCCAACTGGGTTTTACCGGGAACGCCAAGCCAAACTCGGATGCCAGCGTGGATCCTGATCATGTTAACATAGTTGGCCTGAGTGGGGTGGCGGGGCGCGACATGTTCGCGCAGTGAGATAACTTAACTATGAAAGTCACCGTTCGAAAAAAAATATGTAATTAGTTTTAATCGTATTAATCATGTAAATCCATTCCTTAAATAACTTTCCATTATAAATATGGTGAATAATAATGAGAAATGGCGATCAGTTTAAACCATTCTAATATGGTATTAGAGCTATCATTCTTGTAGAAAATCTTTCATTCATTAATAGGGTAAAACAAAAATATAAAGGAAACAAAAATGAGAATTATGATAAGAATTTATGACCATACAAAAATCTTCTTAAAAATAAATTCAAAAATAAAAAAAAATCATAACTCAGAATATAAATAAAAAGCGAAAAAATAAAATGAAAAAATTTTAAAAACTAAAATGTCTCCGTCATCATTCACGTTCAATATATATATATATGTGTGTGTGTGTGTGTGTGTTTAAGTTCATGAGAGAAATCAAGTTATTGCGAGAAGTGTAAGAAGTCAATCCAGCCAATCAGAATTTTTCTTTTAGTTTTCTTATTTATTTAGTATTAAGGGCATATTAGTCTAATGATTTAGTGTTATATTTGGAAACTCATACTAATTAATTAGGAGTTACAAATCAGGTTCTTTTAATGAATCTTTTTATTCAAAATAATTCTTAATCAAAATGAATTCAAATCAAATATCTACAACTAATCCAGATTCTAGTATATGATCATAACTGGATTTCATTTTTTGACTTTGATTTTAATAAGAAATATAACTTGTGTTTACCTACACATACAACGAACAAAATATATATTATATCTATGAATTCAATTCTATTCCTACACAATTTCCTAATGTCCACACAAATCTTATAATATATAAAACTTTATGTGATAATACCATCATAACGATTAAAATCTCTTTGTTGTAGTCCTAAAAGCACAACATATGGTTAAAATGAAAGTTATGTGTCGATGAAAAACACAAATAATGATGAACTAACAATTATATGTGTACACAAATGTGAGTTATGTATAGGTTAACATTAGTTATTTATTGGTGAAAATGAAAGGAACTAGCAATACGTGTAGACAATTTTTAAACCTACACAAAACATACAATCTGTGTAGGCAATATGTGTTCTACCTACACAGTACATGTATAAACCTACACATAATAAAACAAACTATGAATCTGTGTAGGCTATACATGTATCTGTGTAGGCTATTACATGAATTTTGTATTTTACGAATTATGAATGAATATAGATATTTCACAATACTCTTAATTAAAAAAAAAATGGATTAATAAAAATAAAAAACGTGATTAGTAACCTTGAGTTATTTAGTATGTAATAAATACCAATTAATTTCATAGTTACCAATCTTGACTTTAAAATCAAGACCATACTACCTTTTTCATTAAAAACATGGTCAATTAATTTTCAATTAATTACAAGTTTGCCATTTTTATTTGAACCATTGATTACACTTAATCAATGGTTAAGATTCATTTCTTGCATTTCTTACATTAATATCACTTCTCTCTTGAACCATCCCCTATATATATATATATATATATATATATATATATATATATATATATAATTAAGAAAATAAAAAAAATTGACAAAAAGACACAATGTATTTATCAAAGATAAAATACCGAAAATGAATAAAAGACACAATAGATCGTAAAATATAACACAATGCTGAACAAAATATAGCACAATGTGGAGTAATGTAACATAATATAAAGAAAAAAACACACAATGTCAAGGAAAAATACACAATCAATGACGAAAATAAACATAAAACACAATAATAAATAAAAGGCACGATGATTTTTCACTCACCATTATGTCATTTTTTTAAAACAAGAATGACGGTGAAAATATTTTTGTGTTTTTACTTTTTATAATTAAATTTTGAGTTATGATTTTTTTAATTTTTATTTTTTAGGGTTTTTTTTATGTGGCTACAAATTCTTCTCATATTTCTTACTAGGTTAAATACCCGTGCATACATAAGTTGGGTAACTATATTAACAAAAGATCAAAACAATGTGAAATATTTATACTAATTTGGTATTAGATGAATGAATATGAATATGTATTACAACATTGAATAAAATAAAATTTTCATAAAATAGAAAAAGAAAAAGAAAATGAGATAATAAATTTTCATTAATCTCTAAAAATTTCTTCATGTACAACATTTGTAGATACCCTCTTCATTGAATATTAGAAAATTAATTCCATCTCTAATTTTAATCTAAAAGGTGCGACAAAAATCTCTAAACACATTCATTGTACATAATGTTTAAAATTTATTTAATTAATTTTTCTTACTAATAACACACAATTATTACTAGAAACATATATCATATAGTACTAATATTAATTTGATGTAATAATTGATATTTTTAGGAAGAATAGTGTTTAAACAAAATATTGGTACAACTCATACATATACTTAAATAAACAATACATAATGTTTAAATTAATTTAATATATTATAAAGCAAATATAAATTAATATTTGTATTTTAACATTCAATATATATATATATATATAGAAAGTATATGGTAGAAACCTCCTCCAGTAGTGAAAACCCTGGAAACTCAAATGAATGGTTAAGATGAGGCCACATATTCAATTTGCTTATTTTAATTCAATAATCAAAAGAGGATATATTGATCTTTTCTCATTGCCTATCTCTGTCTCCTCCTGCACTTTTTTTACTACTAAATCAGAATTCCAAACACTTTTTTTCTCCTTATCTTCAACATCCATAGTCTCTCTCTCTCTCTCTCTCTCTCTCTCTCTCTCTAAGTATATATATTACAAAACAACAATGGAGATTGGTTTGGGGAAATCTGAAGCAACAACAAAGATTGGTTATTTTGAATCTTATTCTTTAATCTATGACTTTTTAGCCTCTCAAATACATTTTTTATTTTCCAGATCTGATCTTGTTTCATCCGTTTTTTTCAAATCTGTCACCACCACCCTATCTTATTTAATCCGTTTCTTCAGACCTGTCACCGCCTTCCGTCACCAACGTTAGAGATTCGAGATTCGTTTGAAGATGACATTTGTCACCACCACCCTATAGTTGGTTCGCCGGAAACACGAAGTTGTCAGAACGGTGTGCTGCCGGATGAACAAGAATATTAAGATTTTGGATTTGAGTTTGAATGAATGTGGTTCCTTATTCAAAATTATATTCTAACTTTTTTTTATATAAATTTCTCTTTAAATAAATTTCTCTTAAACACAATTTTTAAAATTATTTATAATAATCTTTTTAATCTTTCATGTCACGTGGTAAACTGTTGATATCCTGTTTGAATTTAGTGATATATAATTTAAATTTCAATTCGTTAGTAAAAATTGGTAAATTAGATGGATGAATATCAATTAATATGTATTTTCTAGCATCAAATATTTTGCTTTAGTTATATCCACCGGCTGCCGCCGGCAATGGCCGCGGCTCCGGTGAGAACTTCATACTCTGGGAAGTATTTTTCTTTGATAAATCTTTGATGTTTGGTAGTTGTTTACCCTTTTTTTATTGATCTTTGATCTTTGATGTTTTTTTTCCAAGATATCATGTATACTTTTAAAATATGCCGGCGGTTCGCAACCTGCCGGTGTTACTTTCACTTTTTATTATTATTTTTTTATAATTAAAAATTCATATTGGTTGACAACATATGTTTTTTATACAATTTAACATATGTTTTAAACAACTTACAGATGTTTTTTTATACAATTAACATATGTTTATATTAATTCCAGATCGGAAACCTGCTAAGAAATCAACTTGTGGTTCGATGGATTCCTAAAAAGTGCTAGAAAAAAGCAGACTTGTTTAAAAGCTGACTGGAGCTTGTGAAGAAAGAGAGAATGTGACATAAAATAAACAATTTGTAAGACAGAGAAAGTGATGTGACATAAAGCGAACAAGATTGAATAGGAGAGAAAAAAAATAGGAAAGAAAAATATTTTGTGTGTGTGTAAGGACATGTGTAAGTGAGAAAGTGATTGTGACATAAAGTAACAATTGTGACATAAAGTAAACAATTTAGGGAATTTCGTCCCGAAATTAAGAAATATTATAACAACACAATTTAATTTTTGAAGAAAGGAAAATTTAAAAATTAATCATAGCAGAAAATTTTGAATAGTTAAAATAACGCTCCAAATATAAATCCGATAAGGGCACTTATATATAGGATGTACCTTCGGCGTATCCACCATTTCCTTATCATTTCTACATTTGTACCGTTATCCCAATTACTCTCAATTTTATATTATGACACACAACTTTACGATTCATGATTTCCATGCGAGGACTATGATAATTATGTTCCGGACCATAATTATTTTCATCGTCGGATGGTCCACATGATTCGTCCCATCATGTGAATTTGCAAAACGTTTGATAAAAAAACATGACTTTGAGAAAACAAAAGTTTTAATTTTATAACACTAGAAAATCAGTAATGTATAAAACCATTTCAAAGGTTGTAGTGAAATTTTAATACGACTTTTAAACGTAAAGATATAAGTATTTAAATTTAAGAAGGGTAGCTTATAAGTAGTGAAGGTAAAGAGATAAGATAGAAGTAGGCTTAAATAAACAATCTATTTAAAAGAAACTTTATTCATAAGATAGATTATAAAAGATAAATAGTTCAAATGGCCATAAGGGGAGTTACAATAATTAAGAAAAAGATGAGATAAGGTAAGATAGATAAAGGGAACGATAAAGGTCTTCAATATCATTGAGTAGCTTGATTGACGTAACTTGAGGCACCATGAGGAGTTGCGAGAGTTGGAGCAGCTGAGGTAGATTGATTCGGCATTGCTTGGAAAACTGGAGCTTGAACAGTTTGCAAGAGAGTTGTTTGGTGGAAATATGTCTGGCCAACTTGAGCATGTGGTTGCGAGGTTTGGTAGTGTTGGGTTAGGTTAGGTTAACCTTGATTGACGGGAGGAGCTTGAGGGACATGAGGTTGATAGGTTTGAGCTTGGTAAGCATGGGTCGAGTAGTATGGTGTAGTCGTGGATTGTGCTTGATGAGCTTGGGTAAGTTGAGGGCACGCATTACAGAGGTGATATGGGTTTCCACAATGGTAGCAAGCACGGGTATTAGGAACACCAGGTTGAGCATAAGGGGTAGGTTGTTGCGGAACTGCTTGTGCAGTAGGCGGGACACAGCAGGTGTTAGCAAGATGACCACAACGGTTACATTGGATGCAGCGACGACATTAGGATCTAACCGAGTGATGATAGTTACAAATTGATCATGACGTAAAAGGACCGAGGTAAGGTTTCTTGTTTGAGGAGACTAGCGGGTGGGTAGGATTTGTTGCAGCAAGGTTCTTACGTTTCTTATTGTGAGGATGAGTGGAGGTAGATGGTTTGTAGTCACCAGCAGAGGAATCAGTGGGAAAAGTTGAATCGGTTGCATTAATGTTCCAAATTTGGGTTACTATCCAAGGGATCACCACAGATATCTCTTTGGTAATACAGGCAGTCACACGGTGGTCACGAGAACTAGACGATTGATGTTGAGGACGATGGCGGTTTCTTGAATGAGACATTCTATAGGGACCAAAAGTGAGGATTTATAATATGAAGGGTAAGTTGAGGAAAAAAACATTAGGATAATAAAATGTTTAAGAATGTAGATAACTTATAATATTGTTGCGTTAAGAAGTTAGAGGAATTGCGTCATGAGGATTAAAAGTAAAAGTTTATAAGATGAGTGGGGTACATTGCGTACATAGTTATTAAAGGATATAGTCAGTAAGATTAATGTGTGATGACTACATGGGGAGTTAAGTCAAATTAAAATTTTGATTATTAAGTTTAAAATAACTAACGAAATATAAATTGTGGATGTTGGCCTCCCATGAGATTTCCATGGCAATTTGAATGGCCCAACGAACTAAAGAAAAACAAATGAGTTGGACAGCCCATGAGCGTTACATGACAATTTGATTGTCCAAAATAATTAACGAACTAACAATGCAATGAAGTTTATCGGCCCAATGAGTGTTACATAGCGTTTTAACCGACCAAACTAAATAACGAACCAAAGAGAGAAATATGAGTAGTTGGAGCATCCCGTGAACCACCACGTATGATGAACTCCAACAAAAACACGATAACAAGATAAGAAATGGATAGTATGAGTGCCCATGGGTTCCATGGATTTTTCACCCAACTAACCATTTAAATATCGGAACACAATAATCGGGAAAACCGAGTTTAGCCACGAACCACCGTGAATTCGGTTTAAAATCAACCTAAGTGTCGGTCGTATGACAGTTGTGTTCCTCTTTGGCCGAGAGAAACTTGTCATGCTACCTAGCCTTAAGATGAAGGAGTAAAAACAAAAGTATGGAATTCTTAATGAATTTCCCAAAAATAAAAAGACAATCTAATTTCGAAAAGTTTTCTTTGAAGGTTGAGGCATAGCCTCGGAGTTGTGTGTGTGTGTGCATAACAATACAATAATAAATAATCATTAAATAATTATCTAAAAAAAAGTTGTAAACTATTTAATTTGTACACATAAAGGTAAACAGATAGGCACGTATAGGGCTCCTAAACATGTGTCTAAGGCAAGTTCTAACGACCTATCTTAAACCTCCGGCTCTGCTACCAATCTGTCACACCCCAACCTACGGCGGAAACGCCGGGACGAACTGATTGCTCAAAGCTTTTCAAAGGTGACTATCATGCAACATTTAAATGACAATATCTATTAATTTAATTAAATTTTCAAATACAACAAATGCATAATCCATAAACATACAACAATACAAGATCTTGATTAATTATTTTCTAACTTAAATTCTTCACTAAGTCTTCATCAACCTGCATTAAGTTTCTACGATAACTTGCATATGAGTATATAATAGAATTTTGTCAACAACACATGTTGAGTGAGCAACAAACCAGTTTAGTTGTACATATAGTATATATAATAAAATACATAGATGCAACAAGTCACATGAGAATAACAAATTAACCAAGTGAGCAACTATAACCGAGGTGTCGAGAAGCACAAAGGCTAACGACTGGCGTATGATCATACTAGACTGAGATTATGTTGGACCTCTCGCGGAAGCATATAAAGCAAGTAAGCACATAAATAAGTAAGGTATAAGTTGTTAACACATAAGAGAAAGTTGCAGTTTTGAGTATTAGTATATATGATAAATATATTTACGCATATGTCCCCAAAACGTGGAAAAATAAGTAAAATATGGGAATATGGTACTCACCTCAATAGACGAACAAGAGTGAATAGATAATACTAAAAATGACGAAAGCGGATCACGCGCGTTGGCGGCAATGCCTAATAAGGAAAAATAATACGAAGATACGCTAAGTTAATGAACTAGATCGGATAAACGAGTTCGATATTTATTATTAACTCACTATTAAACTCTTTCATTTTATTTAAAGATTTTATACAAACAAAAAATTATTAGTTTTGTTAAATTATAAACAAAGTACATTATAATACTTTATTATATATATGAAGATGTTATATAAGTAAAACACATCCTTAATAAGATTACTAATTCATTAAATCCGTTTAAAAGTATACTATAATATATAATATATATATATAAAAAATATTATAGGAATAAAACACATCTTTAAGAATTATAAGTTTGTTAATATATATATATATATATATATAGGGGTGGGATCTAGAGAGAACTCTTCTTAAAGAGAGAACTAGTAAAGAATTATTTTTAACTATTTTTAAAAAATTATTTTGTGATTTTTTTCTTTCCTCCTTCTAATAAGATGATATTGTTCTTAAAAAAAAAAAAAATAAAAAAAAATAAAAAGAATTAAAAAAAACCGTCGATGTAATGCGTATGTGCATTAATGTGTATTTTATGTATAAAATAGTGTTTTATTGCATATAATACGACACAAATATATTATCTAATACACATTATTGAATATACACAAATACAACACCAATAATTGTATGCAAAATACATTATTGCATATATGTAATACAACAGTAATGCACATATGCACTATATCGATTTTTTTTAATTTTTGTATATAATAAAACACTATTTCAAATATACAATAAAAACAACTATATATATGCTATTCAACACTATTTCAAATATCAAAATGCACACTATTGCACATATGCATTATAAAAAAAGTCGGTGTATTGTATATATGCACTACTCGTTAATTTTTTTTATTTTTATATTTTTTTGTGGTGAAGAATAACAACATATAAGAAGGATGAAATAAAACAAATTTGAAAAATATTTTTTTTAATTAAATTAAAAATACTTCATTATTAGTTCTCTAGTTCTCTCCATAAAATGGAGTTCTCTCATGATCCTCTCCCTATATATATATATAACCAAAAATATTAGTTTACGTGATACTATATACATATATATACAGGGGTGGGTTAACGTACAATAATGGCTTATCATACATTAGGTACGCAACATTCCAGAGCGTTTGATTAAAAAACGTGCGGTGGCAATTTCGTAAATAACCCAACAATAGTTCGCGATCAAAATTAGTCGATTACAAATCAACTCTGATCCAAATTCGGAACTTGTCGCTCAATCTAATCCAATTTCTAAACTCTAATCACAGCTTAAAGTATGAAATTTCTAAAGTCAAAAACCAAAATTGAAATAGAACGTCCCTGAACATTAAAAATCTTCAAATTGATCAAAAATTGATGATTTAATCAATCGAATTGATGTGTAAGTGGCTTTAGAATCATCAATCGATTATGAAAATACAAATTAACACACTTAATTGAGCTATGATTAGGGTTCATGTTTAAATGTTCTACTCAAAGTTTAAACGTTCTGACCAAAATAAACACCATAATTGATGATTTAATCAATCGAATTGATGTGTAAGAGGCTTTAGAATCATCAATCGATTATGGAATTGCAGAAATAACGCACTCAATCGAGCTCTGATTAAGGTTCAAAATATTATGTTTAAACGTTCTGAAACAAAACTGAAGACCTTTAAACGTTCTGACCAAAAAAGAGCATATTTAAACGTTCTAATACGTTCAATGAAGTTCTGGGTGTTCAAAAAACAATGAACATCTTTAAATGTTCTAATACTTTCTAAGAAGTTCAGGTTGTTAAAAAAAGTTTAGAAGTTCTGATAAAGAGGGTTCAAAATATTATGCTTAAACGTTCTGAAACAAAACTGAAGACCTTTAAACGTTCTGACCAAAAAAGAGTATCCTTAAACGTTCTAATACGTTCAATGAAATTCTGGTGTTCAAAAAACAATGAACATCTTTAAACGTTCTAATACTTTCAAAGAAGTTCAGGTTGTTAAAAAAAGTTTAGAAGTTTTGATAAAGAGGGTTCAAAATATTACGTTTAAACGTTCTGAAACAAAACTGAAGACCTTTAAATGTTCTGATCAAAAAAGAGTATCTTTAAACGTTCTAATACGTTCAATGAAGTTCTGGGTGTTCAAAAAACAATGAACATCTTTAAACGTTTTACTACTTTCTAAGAAGTTCAGGTTTTTAAAAAAAGTTTAGAAGTTCTGATAAAGTTTAGAAGTTCTAAGAAGTTCTGGGTGTTCAAAAAAGTTTAGAAGTTCTGAACTTCTAAACAGAACTTCTAAACTTTATCAGAACTTCTAAACTAACAAAAAAATTTAACATATGTAACATGAAATTGAACACTCAATTCACTCCATATAATCTCGTAATCATCAAACAATTATCAATCGACCATCAATTTGATCATCGATTCGATCTTATGAACAAAATATGAACGTCTACAACTGAGTTTTCGCAAATGGCGCTTAAAACTTTAAACGTTCAGTTAAAACCCATCACTCAAAACTCAAAATTGATCACTTCAAATTGATGATTAATGGGACCAATTTCAACGTTTAATTGGTCAATTAGTTCAACAATTTCAATTTCAACTGGTCACTTTTATCAACAGGTCGTGACGGAGGAAGATGGTGTACGGTGGACGGAATCATTGGATGGTGGACGATGGATAGGATCGTTGGATGGTGACGGATTGCTGAACGGTCATGTTGAAGGTGGACAATCGATAGGAGCAACGATTTGATGAAAATTACAATATTGCCACCGTGTGTTATTCGAAATCGACGGGGATGCTAGTCGCGTACGTAATGTACGATTAGGGATTATTGTATTGGATCCTTTATCTATATATACATATATGCTTATATATATGTACATACACGGAGAAAGATACGTAAAAACACACGTTCTATAGTCGGTTTTTAAGGAAATGATTTTATTTAAGCATTATTGTTATTATTATACTTGATAAATGATTTTAGAAAAAAATAATACCAAAAATATAAACAAAAACGGGATGGCAAGGGTTCGAACCCGCGACCTACCATCCGCAACCAAAAGTGTTAACCAACTAAGCTGGCCAGTACATGCATTCATAACCGATTTCTCTTAAATATAAACAATAGCAGATCCAACAGATTTGAATATAAACCTTAATAAATCCAATTCAATCAATCCGTTAATGCTAATCAGTTTTTGAGTTAGGGTTTATGTTAACCTGTTAAACGCGATATCCAACCATAGTTTAATTACCTCGAATACTGATCAGACGTGGTGTAATGAGATATAACTAGGCCGGTGGTGGTGAGATGATGAACGAACAGGTAGCGGCTGATAATAATACAATTAATTAGGGGGGTTATGGGCGGCTAGGTTTAGATGATTGTGCATACAAGTTTAATTGTGTTTATTTGACTGTTTAGATATATAACGACATAGGGTTAGGGTCGGCCAAGAAACAAGACGAACTGAGTAATAAAAGGCTGTTATAATCCAATTAAGGTTGGAGGAAAAGTAGGCGACGGCTAAAGGGTTGAATGTGTAGGTTTAATTGTATTGAGACATCCCTTTTATAAGGGATTGAGATTAGGGTTCTTAGTCGGTTCGTTAAAGTCTTGGCCCATGATCTAGAATCATCCAAATCGCAATTAAACGAGAAATCAGGGTCGGTTTTAGATATATTGAGATCTTATGGTATAAATTTTAATTTATGTTCGAGGATTAAGGCTCAAGATATTCAATTGTAATCGGGTTTAGCGAAAAGGGTATGGATTATGGATTTGGGTCATGGGTATCCGTTTGGTGAAATGGGTAAATATATTAATATTATATATAGTTTGCACAAAAGCCCCTAAAGTTTGAGTGTGAAAACACTATGGGGTAAAAGTTTAGTTTTGGGTTAAAATGTATATGTTTCAAAGTTAAAGTTTATTTAATAATAATAATAGTAGTAGTAATAATAATATGAGTAGTAATATAATAAACAATATAATAATTAAGTGAGAGATAAATAATATTTTTATATTGATTTACATTTTCCGAAAACGAAAGCGGGTCGGATAATTTGGTATTTGTTTATTATCGAAATATCCAAGTTGTTACACCCAAACCCTTATTTATACTATAAAAAATAATGTTAAACCCCTTTTTAAATTATTGGCAAACTATTGACGAGAAAAAGTAACGGAGTGTATGAATATGCCCTTACAGTCATGCTTTGACCCATTTACTTTCGACTTGGACTATCACACTCATTTTAATTTTGGTCTGATTCAAATTTGGCGAACCACAACCAAACAACTGGCTACTAATAATCATAAATCAAAGCATCTTCAATCCGGGCGTTTCTAATCACACGTAAAAAAATCCATGTAAACACTCACAAGTCACAAGTGCTAAAATGCTAATAGTCGGTTTGTTGAAAACAATTCATTCTACTGAATGATAAATTGTAAATTTCGAATTTATAGGAAAACTAAGTAATATAAAAATAGTTTACAAATAATCATTATCAATAAATCTCAATTATAGTAGAGTAAAAGAAGTTTATTTAACTCAAAACAAACTCACGCCTACGTAGACGTTCGCGTCTAGACTCAACGGTAGATGAATGTGAATGAAAACATGGACCCATATCAACTATAATACCGACATGGACTGTTTCAGTCACTTGCAAAGGGATACAAGTACACGGCGAGGCAACTTCAGTACTGGTTGTCGACCGTGAAGGACCGTCAAGTTATTAACAAGCATAACATCGCCTTTTTTCCAGGGTATCGCAACACATTCTTCTTCCATGATTTTCAACAAGTCTTTGTATACATTTTTAGGCACAAAATCACCATTTCCAAGTTCAACGTATGGGTCAAGATCTTGAATTTTACCATTTGTTGGACCTATGTTACACGTCGCAAGATTATTGAACCAAGTTTTTTTTCCGGTCTCTTTGTTGAATCTAATGGCCTGCACCGGACCTGTTATGATTCTTACACCATTCTCTATCCATTCCAACTTTGTTCCTAGATTTTTTGCCCTGCGAATCAAACATTCTCATGAGCAATATACTTTACATAAAACCTTGGGAAAAAAATGTTACAAATAGATGCATGCACTTGAACAAGAATTGGTAAAGCTAAAGTGGTGCTTGACACGACTTTTTATGCTTCTTGAGAAGGATACTAGACACCATCGATCGTGGCCTTTTTATTCATGTTTAAGCATATGTGTACGTCGCTAAGACACTTGTCATTGTAAAAGAGGTGTCAACTCATTTTTTGTGCTGGAATTTCATTTAGGCAATATTGGTGCCTAGAGATACCAGATGGATTATATGTTGAAATTCTATTGGTTATATATGCTTATTTTGGTTCCTTTTATTTCTATTATGAAGATTTTTTGGTAAACAAAAATGTATATTTGATAATTTTCCCATAATATTTTGTGTGTATTGAGTAACTGAAAATTAAGGATTTAAAATAAAAATAATAATGATGAAGTAAGAGCAATGACAACGATAATGATAAAATGTTAATAACTATTCTAATATTTATACCAAAGATCAAATATTAATATAAAGATAATAAACTAAGGCTAATATTACACAATTTTTTATGTTAATCGTTATATATCAATATAAAGTTGATGTGTTTTCTTGTGTTGCAACTTATAAGATTTAGTTACTTCTTATTTCAAAAACAACAATCTAATCTAAGTTAACTAATTAATGTAGTGAAATTATTAAGATAGAACCTTTCATCTGCAACATTCTTGTCATCTGTCATGAATACAGACTTCCAACCTCTGCCACCAATCGAAGAGGAATGATCCTCATCACCTGTTACAGTTATAAACCTTAATCCATGCTCCTCCAGTTTATCAACAAACTCCGGGTGCTTCTCTTTCATTTTCTCGTACACAATATGACTCAAAACTATGGGTGTTTCTCCCCCGCTTCTTGGTTCTTCTTCACAGAAGAAAAATAACTTTGTAGGGAAGTTCGGAAGCTGTTTCACAAGTACAAAATCAGGTCCAAATAGTCACATGTTGTCGGAGTATTCATGGATCATCAAGTAGACAAGTACTACTAATATGATATTTTAATAAAATATTCTTTTCTTTAATTAATAGGTGGTTAAGGATTCCACTAATTAGTTTTAGGCGTTTATTGAAGTTTATACTTGTTACTCTTGCAAGCGGACTCATGCAAGTTAGACAATTCTTTTGGAGTTTGTTGGTGTGGCAAACGTCGCTTGGGTGGCAAGCGAACTTTATAGAGTTTTTTCCTTAGCTAACGTCATTTATATATGACTTTTCACCAAACTCTATGGAGTTCGTTTTCCACCTAAGCGATCACATATAGCTAAGCAAGAACTTTCAAAATACGTCTAGATATATTTATTTGAATCACAAACCACCTACTAATTAATCCAAAACAATTTTTAACGTGAGAAACCAAACCAAGGATTAAGAAGGAACAAAGATTTGTTTAACATACGTAAGACATCTCGTGATGGAAAGGAATTTTCATCTCCGGGGGGCTTTCATTGGCGGTGTAAACCCGGCCAATGACTTTGGTTCGAGGTGCTAGGCCTCCTGTATTGACGATTTCAGGATAGCCAAAAGCTTCAACCACGCCATTGAATTCAGAAGGAGAGGTAACAGGGAAGCCTCGGAAAAGAATAACACCACTCTTTTGTAGCAGAGATTCCAGCCATGGTTTCTCATCATTGATAGCCTTTTCAAACGTTAACACATTTGCTTCTTCAGTAAAAGTAGTGTTGGTAGTTGGTGACAACACAGCCGGGAATCGAACGCCGTTGCCGTAATGTTTTTGCTTAGGTAGTTCTACTTCTTGGAAGAATCTACCGGTGGCCATTTGTATTGGTTCTCTCTAAAGATTATATGCATATATATATACATAAGGCATGCATGTTTACATATGGTTTATCAAGGGATTTTTATTTTTATTTTTTAATTTTTATTTTGGGACATGATATAACATTTGGATTGTGTCGGATTGTGTCTTTAAGGCTGACTCTTCTTTTGTTTATCAATTAGTTTCTTGACAAAATAATTCTACTAAAATTATGAAATAGATGTTCATATTCATTAAATGAAACTATGAACACTTATGCTACCTGGAAGATTTTTGTTTCTTCTACGTTACGTGTTGGGTAACTGTACTACTTTCACACGTCGAATAAAAGAGTTGTTAAAATTATGAATTATGTAGAAATAAGAGAAATAAGAAAATCTAGGTCAATTCAGTGAAATTGGATATTTACTTATTTAGAGGAAACTTAACGTACAAATAAAATTAACGTGTTAATTGTGATAATCAAGTAAATTACATTTACTTGATTATCACAATTAACACGTTAATTTCATTTATATTTGATCTAAACCATACTTATTTATTAGATATATATACCAAACACATCACAGGGAATTGAAGGCTCATAAAATACAGATATAAATAATCAGTGGTAGACCCAAAAATTTTTTCACAATGGTCGGAATTTTTTGGGATCGATAATCATTTGACTATCTTTATATAAGTTTTTTTCGGTTTGGTTATGTTGTTCAGGTCGGGTAATTGCTATATAAATTTTTTTGTTATGGTTCGGTTGTTCCAGTCGGGTCACACACACACATATATATATATATATATATAATATAAAAAGATAATCATACAAAATATCATATAACATAAAAAAGTACGTGAAACTTCATTAAATGAAATGCATCGTTAAAATACAAAATATCATAACTACTTTTCTACGGAGTATTTCTCAATGAGATAATTAAAAATTGTTTAAATCTTATCACTCATTTAGTTACGCAAATTGGATTTCACATACTTCATCGCCGATAAGCATCGTTTAAAGCTTGCGGTTGTTACGGACAGGGACAGAATCACGGGAGGGTAAGGAGGGTCTGCTGACCCTCCGGCCATGCTCCGGCTATGTGAATTGTGATCCTTTATCCCGTGAATTTTCTAGGTTTTGACCCTCAATAATGTTCGTTAAGTAGTTTCGAAGATGATTACTGTAAGTTGAAAAGAACATGTAAAAAAGAAAAATGGTTCTCACCCGGAATTTTAACCTTCTGTCTAAGTTAAAAAGAAGGTGGGGTTTAGGTTGTTCACGAGCCGAGCCGAACCGAGCTAAGGATTGCTCGTTGCTTGGCTCGTTTACAACCGAACCGAACGGCTGAAATTCAAATCGAGCGAAAACCGAAACGGGCCGAAATCGAATCGAGCATTTTTCGATCGAACATCGAGCGATTTCGAGCTTAATTCTTTTATTTTTCAATTTAAAATTTTCAATAAGAAACAAATTTAAAGGTTGTAAATAATATATTTTATAAATAAATTAGTAGTTTTTAGACAAACATGTAATATATTGTAAATTTCTATTAAAAGTAAGTTTATAGTGAGATATAATGATCATGTAAACAAACTTTTAATATTCTAAATTTGAATCGAACAAATAAAACTATAAAATTGACGAAATATGAAAAGTCTAAGGGGGTAAAAATAATTGTAAGCTTATATTTATGTGTTTTGTATATATATTTATATATATGTTCATATATAAATAAATTAAAAATATTCGAGCCGAACCGAACCGAACAGACCCTTGCTCGTTGCTTGGCTCGTTTACAAACCGAACCGAGCAGAGCAGCTCATTTTCAATCGAGCAAAAAAACGGGCGAGCATTTTTCAAAGCAATTTTCGAGCGAGCGGCGAGCGAGTTCGAGCGTCGAGCGGTTTGGACGGACATAGTGGGGTTGGAAGATATGAAAGGGTATTTATGTAATTAACGCCTTCAATAAAAAGCCTCCTTAGGTCTAGTCATTGTCATTGCAGAAAGTATTTGTAAGTTCATTTTTTGATAAAATAATTAAATAAATAGTCAATTATTTGTTTTACGTGAAGTAAACTTTACTTTTAGTATATAATCTATACTCTTTTCGTTTATTACAAAACAAATTTTAGAACTTTTAGCTTTATCATTTGTTTATCATTCTTTCTAATTTTTACATCGTTTAAACAAAAATCGTGTTTAAACATTAATAATTGACGTGTATGTAAAAATATATTATGACCATTCGGCTTAAAGTTTCTAGTTCCGTCACTGGTTACGGATAAAGATATATCAATGTAAATGAAGTTGGTGAGTAAAACAACGTATATAAAAAACGTAAACATTTTCTTTTAAGATTAAAACTCTTAATTCAATTAAATTACCGGACATATCACTTACGTCATTGTAACCTTTGTTCGAGTCTTGGATGTTATATTATTTTATATTGAAAAAGCATGTGCTACTTGTAACACGGTGGAAAAATTTTTTATATATTAAACATGAAGAAACCAAATTAAATCCCTAGATATTTCAAAGTCCAAACAGGTACAAATATCAAACATACCCATACCGTACCAGGGATGAGCTCGGTGTCGTACCGGTACTGAAAATACTGATCCCGAAAATCACAAATTCTTGGTACCAGGTACCGAAATATTCGGTTCCGTACCGGGACGATACCGGTATTGAATGTAAAATTCGGGAAATACTGGTACCGTACCGTACTATACTGGTACCGTACCGACCCCGAAACACAAAACTTTGGTACCGATGATACCAAATCGGTACCGAATTTGCTCATCCTTACCGTATCGTACCCGATTGTACATGTACCAAAAGTCAACAAAAAACGAGTACCGATACCCATACCGAATAGACTAAATCGATATATGTGGGGATCAATACGAGTACGAATACGGTTATTCGGGACAAACAAAACTTATCCATAAAGTTTGGGTAGTTGAGCATGAAACAATGAAATGTTACATAATAACATGGTATGATGTTTCTTAGACACATAAATAAAATCACTATGAGCCGTTCTCACTTTAGTTGGATGGTATCCAGTGAAGTAGGTGTGTTTAAAAAATTTTGAATTCGAATTATTTGGAATTTCGGATATCCGAATTTCCGGATTCGGATCCGAACTATCCGAAATATTTTTTTAATTAATAGATCATAAATATTATTCATAACTTTCGAATAATTTTTAGAATCTTTGGATATTTTGGAAAATTTTCGAATATTTCGGATACTTCGGGTAAATTTATCGGATTTTTTGGAAAAAATTTCGGATATTTCGAACATCCGAATCAGTTTTATAAAACTGTTTATAATTATTATTATTATTTTCGGATATCAGGTTTACTATCCGTTCGGATTTTCGAAATTTTGGATTCGGGTTCGAATAGCGAAATCCACTATCTGAAAGGTCCAGATATCCAACTTTGAACAACCCTACTATGAAGTGTAACATTTAACCGGTCAAAAAAAAAAAGAAAAAGAAGAAAGAAAGAAAAAGAAAGGGAGTCACTATGAGTTTCGTGCTTTTTTTTAAACTATCTATTGGCAAAAGCTTATTTTTGTTGTTACATTATTTCGACTACCAGAAAACAGGGATAGTGTGACATGCGTATGTATATGCATGTGATACGTGTATGTGGTTGGCTAGCTATTTGGCTGGACATGACATCGATGATGAACAAAAGGACCCCGGGATATCAGAGTAACATGGCGTGTTTAATAATTTAAAATTAGTGTGCAATTATTTGGCTCCTATATACTTGATTTATTTAAGAAAATTATAAGTTACCTTTATTTAAGTACCTCTTTATTTGAGTAGAATGGAACTAAATAAACATTTTACAAACATAAATTTTGTTAGTTTTTTTCATCTCATTGGTCTGACTTTTATGTATTATTAAAAAGAATATATGTCACACCTATATATTGAACACGTTTTTTTGTCGTTTAGAAAAGACCCAACACGATTTAAATACTTTTTTCAGTTTGACTTGGGACATAAAAGGTTTTTTAAACCGACAAATTCACTGGATGAAATTATGAAGATTTAGACATTAGACGCTATCAGATTATGTACATGTTACATGTTTATTTGAAAAAATCCAAGGAAAAATATGACACAAACACGTGATAATTTCTTATTAAAAAATTAGGGTTTTAACTACATTGACGCTTGACGTGGTAATACCTTATATATTGCATGTTTGCTACTAACCTTTTTAAAATTACATATATGTTCCCTCACGTGTGGACCTAGCAAGAGTTTTTCTTCTTGCGTGTATGAGGAGTATCATGTTTACGGTGAGTCAACTGCCTTAAAAACCATTTCATGCAAATTGATCAAACACAAGAAAGCGTGCATTGATAACTAACATGTGGTTTTCCCCTTTGCATTTAATTCTTTTGGGTTTATCACGCCTGAGACTATGGAGCTACTTAACCGAGTTCAACTTGTCATGCGTAACCCTATTATGACTTAAAGATCAACCAATATAGTTTATAAAAGACTCGGTTTTACAATTTAAAAGGGGCTAAGGACGCAACTTGCTACCTGTTTGCTTTCTATTTCTATGTAACTTAAATAGTTTATTATGAAATGGAAAAGTTTTATCTCGTTCTTCACTGCTTACTCACCGTAATGCACATACTTTTTGGGTTGAATGGATGTTAATTTTTAGAGTTATACTTTTGTTTGGTTTATAGTTATTACAGTTATCTTAGTTATTAAGTTTGTATATTCAGGCTTTCGTTTACATGTTCCAAGCCCTGAATTTTTTATGTATTCTCAAGGATGGCTCTGCATTACATGGTCAAAAATGAATAGTAAGAGGCTAGGTATAGTTTTAAAAAGGTGGGATCAAACATGCACTAACGTCTTACCAAATAGAGAATTCGTGTAATCAACTCCAAAGTTATTATAAACTTGAAGACTAGTAAAATTTAAAATTGTTAAACATCATTTGGTCTTATGCAAATTACGTAGCTATTAAATAATATAATTAAGGTGAATAGAAGATTATCTATTATTATATGATGTTAATACTAATGAGCCTCGAGTTACTTTACAAAAGTAAACAAAAATCAACTATTATAATAAACAAAAATGATTGTTCAAGCATATAACTCTATAATTGACTTAATATTTTGACAAGTGACATCTATATCTTTTCATCTTGTATTTTTAATTATTTTATTAAAATAAATCATTTAAAACCTTCCATAATTTATCATTTTATCCCTATATCACATTAAAGCATCAGAATGCTGACATGTTTTTCTCCGTAGCATTTAATTTTAACAAAAAGAAATGCTTCTTAATGATATTCTTTTACAATATTTATTTTAAAATTTTAATGTAACATTCTATTGTTTTTTACAACTTAATGACTTATACAAAATAATAGTCTTAATAATTTCATATTAAAAAGTGAATGCTTTAAGTTTTTATACTTAATCTTATTTTTAATTTTTATTATAAACTACACTTAACACTTTAATTTTTGAAAACCATTAATGATTTTAGAAATCTTTCACTTTCCGATTATAATTATAGCTTTTATATTATATTCCAATAATAATAATAATAATAGTAAAATTCTTAAAAGCTTATAAACTAATTTTTATATAATCTTACTATCCTATGTTTTTTTATTAAAATTGGCTTATTTCACATAAAAAAATGTTTAATTGTTGTAAGTTTTGAACAACCATCAAACAACGATAATTTTCTTGTTGGTCATGTGGTGTTCAATGCTCATAGCGCATAAAATCTAGATAAATATCTTTTAGAAAAAATACATGTAAATATGACCAAATATTTAACGATCGCTACTATCCAAAAGCTATAATGGTTTCATGTTTTTTGAGATGTTTTGTTGCTTTGGAAAAGAGAAGATGCTTTTTAAGTTTAAGATAATGTTTTTTATTTTATTTTTAAAGTACTTTTTTCAGTTTTTGTGGACTATCATTGTTTTAAACTTAGTATCCAGTTTTTGCTTATATATACATACATACATACATATATATATATATATATATATATATATGGATCAGGATCATGAGAGAACCTTTTTGAAATTGAGAACTATGAGAATCATTTTGGACCACAAAAAAATCAAAAATAAAAAAAATCATATAATAAAAATAACACAAAAATCAAAAAAAGCATAAAAACCAAAATTCTTATTTTATCATCCCGGTTTCATAAAAAAAACTTGGTTTAGCTAAATTATATACACATATGTATAATATATACATATATGTATATTTACATGTTTTTTATACACATGTGTATAATTTAAGATAAATGATACTGTACATATGTGTATATTACGTAACCAAAGATTATATAAAATTATACATATGTGTATAATACGACGTTTTTTTTTTGTTTTTTT